>NW_028294877.1:0-121578 GCF_964341445.2 Mesoplodon mirus | reverse complement strand
GGAGAAAGCCCCTCACGTTTGTCTCACTACTTCTTGTTCGTGTTTTTAATTTAATTTTTTTTATTTTTTATTACAGCAAGTTTGATTACAATGTTTGGCTTGTTGTAGGTGTGGAAGATGTGGTTCTTTTACACATATACAGATGACTGTTCTTCCTGGGATCCTTTTCCCATGTACGTTATGACAGAATGTTGAGTAGTCCTCTCTTGCTATTCTGTAGGTCTTTGGTGATTATATATGTCACCTGTGTTTGTATATGTGTGTTAACCCCGATATCGTAATGAAACCAATCCTCACACCTTTCCATTGGTGAACCATAAGTTTGTTTAATGAATCTGTGATTGCCCTTCTCCGTGGAAATATCTGCCCTGGTATCCATTTTTAGGTAACACCTATAAGTGATATGATATGATATGTGTCTTTCACTTTCTGACTTATACAAGTCACGTGAATACTTCTAGACTCATCTACGGTGCTGCAAATGGCATTGTGTCCTTTTTTTCCTTGGCTTCTCTTCTGCCTTAGTGGGGTCCATTTTCAACAATGTGATTCCCTGAGGGTTGTGGATTAGCTGACCTGGGCAGCCTTACCCTGCCGGCCCGCCCTCCCCAGGTGTGCCTTGTTGAGGTCAATATAAACAGAGCTCCAGGCAGCAATAGCCCCTGAAGCTGTGCCTGACTCCATATTCTCTGCCCCGTCCGCAGTCTCGGGGCTGTGCTGGTGGGAGGGAGTGAGGAGCCACAGCTTTGTGGGTGGCCCGGTGTGAGTGGGGTTCTGCTGGCCTTTCTGCAGGAGTTGCCAGGCTGCCGCCTGTAAAGAAGAGGATGTGTCACCCATACCTTCCGCTGGAATTTCTCTCCGGACAGAGGTGAGGAAGGAAAAAAGCAGTGGGTGCCGGGACAGGAGGGGTATCTCAGGCAGGGCAATGGAAAGCTTCTGGAAGAGCGCCAGGATCCAGGACCACCCTGGCTGGCCTGCAGGCACCAAGTTGGCCTGCGTGCTGTCGCTGGTGTGGCTCCACGGTCCTTCCTCTAGGCTTTCAAGCCCTTGTACATATTCAGGTGATTTACCTGGGAAGGGTGGGGACAGTTCAGCAGCAGCTGGCCTGGGGCTCAGCTCACGTTTACTCACAGATGCCTCGGCACGGTCCCCCAGCTTTGCAATGAGGACGCTCCTTGGGTGGGGGGTGGGTTGCTGGCTGTATGGGAGATGGTTCCCCACCTCTGACCAAATTCAGAATTGTTTACCGCTGGAGCAAGTGCCCTGATAGGTTTTTCCTCTGTATAACTAGAGGGTTCACTTTTTTTTTTCTTTTGTGGTTCAAGTTAGATTTTATTCCTCTTTTATGTATTTATAGATATAAGCATGGAAATAATTCATTCCTATAAATACATCTGTGTCACGGGAAGAACTTTTTTCTGTTTTATTTTTAAATTTTATTTTTTAAAATTTTGAAATTTAATTTTATTTATTTTTTTATACAGCACGTTATTATTAGTTGTGTATTTTATGCATATACATGTATACAGGTCAATCCCAAACTCCCAACTCATCCCACCACCACCACACCATGGCTTCCCACACTTGGTGTCCATACGTTTGTTCTCTACCTCTGTGTCTCTATTTCTTCCCTGCAAACGAGTAAATCTGTACCATTTTTAGGCTCCACATATATGCATTAATATACAATATTTGTTTTCCTCTTTCTGACTTACTTCATTCTGTATGACAGTCTCTCGATCTATCGATGTCTCTACAAATGACCCAGTTTCATTCCTTTTTATGGCCGAGTAATATTCCATTTTATATATGTACCACATCTTTATCCATTCATCAGTCTGTGGGCATTTAGTTTGCTTCCATTACCTGGCTATTGTAAATAGTGCTGCAACGAACATTGTGGTGAATGTGCCTTTTTGAAATACGGGTTTTTCTGGGTATATGCCCAGAAGTGGGATTGCTGGATCAGATGGTAATTCTATTTCTAATTTTTTTAAGGAAACTCCATACTGTTCTCCATAGTGACTGTATCAATTTACATTCCCACCAATAGTGGAAGAGGGCTCCTTTTGTCCACACCCTCCCCAGAATTGGTTGTTTGTAGATTTCCTGATGATGCCGATTCTAACAGGTGTGAGGTGATACCTCATTGTAGTTTTGATTTGCATTTCTCTAATAATTAGTGCTGTTGAGCAGCTTTTCATGTGCGTCTTGGCCATCTCTGTGTCTCCTTTGAAGAAACGTCTCTTTAGATCTTCTGCCCATTTTTTTTGGGTTGTTTGTTTTTTTAATATTAAGCTGCATGAGCTGTTTATATATATTGGAGATTAAACCTCTGTCCATTGATTCGTCTGCAACGATTTTCGCCCATTCTGAGGGATACCTTTTTCCATTCCCGTGTTTTTTAACAAAAAAGGAAAGAAAGGAAAAGAAGCAGAACACTAATGTGCGTAAAATATGCCTTTTGAAACGGTCCTTTTGAAATATGGACGTCCTTTGAATTTTTTGGTCGATATGTGACCCCAGGATTTGTTTTCAGGGCAGGTGTCATTTACAGGCCTGCAATGATTTTGAATATCAACTGACCATTAGCGCTGGGATTAAAGCTGCTGTTGTGTGAAACGGCCACAAGGTGGCAGCAATTCTCCCTTACCAAATCTGGTTACTAGGGCAAGAGAGCCTCAGTGGAAGTGGTGTTCTAGATTGGAGTTTAGAATGGAATGTGCCAGGAGAAAGCCCCTCACGTTTGTCTCACTACTTCTTGTTCGTGTTTTTAATTTAATTTTTTAGTTTTTATTACAGCAAGTTTGATTACAATGTTTGGCTTCTTGTAGGTGTGGAAGATGTGGTTCTTTTACACATATACAGATGACTGTTCTTCCTGGGATCCTTTTCCCATGTACGTTATGACAGAATGTTGAGTAGTCCTCTCTTGGTATTCTGTAGGTCTTTGGTGATTATATATGTCACCTGTGTTTGTATATGTCTGTTAACCCCGATATCGTAATGAAACCAATCCTCACACCTTTCCATTGGTGAACCATAAGTTTGTTTAATGAATCTGTGATTGCCCTTCTCCGTGGAAATATCTGCCCTGGTATCCATTTTTAGGTAACATATATAAGTGATATGATATGATATGTGTCTTTGACTTTCTGACTTACTACAAGTCACGTGATTACTTCTAGACTCATCTACGGTGCTGCAAATGGCATTGTGTCCTTTTTTCCCTTGGCTTCTCTTCTGCCTTAGCGGGGTCCATTTTCAACAATGTGATTCCCTGAGGGTTGTGGATTAGCTGACCTGGGCAGCCTTACCCTGCCGGCCCGCCCTCCCCAGGTGTGCCTCGTTGAGTTCAATATAAACAGAGCTCCAGGCAGCAATAGCCACTGAAGCTGTGCCTGACTCCATATTCTCTGCCCCGTCAGCAGTCTCGGGGCTGTGCTGGTGGGAGGGAGTGAGGGGCCACAGCTTTGTGTGTGGCCTGGTGTGAGTGGGGTTCTGCTGGCCTTTCTGCAGGAGTTGCAAGGCTGCCGCCTGTAAAGAAGAGGATGTGTCACCCATACCTTCCGCTGGAATTTCTCTCCGGACAGAGGTGAGGAAGGAAAAAAGCAGTGGGGGCCGGGACAGGAGGGGTATCTCAGGCAGGGCAATGGAAAGCTTCTGGTAGAGAGCCAGGGTCCAGGACCACCCTGGTTGGCCGACAGGCACCAAGTTGGCCTGCGTGCTGTCGCTGGTGTGGCTCCAGGGTCCTTCCTCTAGGCTTTCAAGCCCTTGTACATATTCAGGTGTTTTACCTGGAAAGGGTAGGGACAGTTCAGCAGCAGCTGGCCTGGGGCTCAGCTCACGTTTACTCACAGATGCTTCGGCACGGTGCCCCAGCTTTGCAATGACGACGCTCCTTGCGTGGGGGGTGGGTTGCTGGCTGTATGGGAGATCGTTCCCCACCTCTGACCAATTTCAGAATTGTTTACCGCTGGAGCAAGTGCCCTGATAGGTTTTTCCTCTGTATAACTCGTGGGTTCACTTTTTTTTTCTTTTGTGGTTCAAGTTAGATTTTATTCCTCTTTTATGTATTTATAGATATAAGCATGGAAATAATTCATTCCTATAAATACATCTGTGTGATGGGAAGAACTTTTTTCTGTTTTATTTTTAAATTTTATTTTTTAATATTTTGAAATATAATTTTATTTATTTTTTTTATACAGCACGTTATTATTAGTTATGTATTTTATGCTTATACATGTATTCAGGTCAATCCCAATATCCCAACTCATCCCACCACCACCACCCCATGGCTTCCCACACTTGGTGTCCATACGTTTGTTCTCTACCTCTGTGTCTCTATTTCTTCCCTGCAAACGAGTTCATCTGTACCATTTTTAGGCTCCACATATATGCATTAATATACAATATTTGTTTTCCTCTTTCTGACTTACTTCATTCTGTATGACAGTCTCTCGATCCATCGATGTCTCTACAAATGACCCAGTTTCATTCCTTTTTATGGCCGAGTAATATTCCATTTTATATATGTACCACATCTTTATCCATTTATCTGTCTGTGGGCATTTAGGTTGCTTCCATTACCTGGCTATTGTAAATAGTGCTGCAACGAACATTGTGGTGCATGTGCCTTTTTGAAATACGGTTTTCTCTGGGTATATGCCCAGAAGTGGGATTGCTGGATCAGATGGTAATTCTATTTCTAGTTATTTTAAGGAAACTCCATACTGTTCTCCATAGTGACTGTATCAATTTACATTCCCACCAATAGTGGAAGAGGGCTCCTTTTGTCCACACCCTCCCCAGAATTGGTTGTTTGTAGATTTCCTGATATTGCCGATTCTAACAGGTGTGAGGTGATACCTCATTGTAGTTTTGATTTGCATTTCTCTAATAATTAGTGCTGTTGAGCAGCTTTTCATGTGCGTCTTGGCCATCTCTGTGTCTCCTTTGAATAAACATCTCTTTAGATCTCTTGCGCATTTTTGTATTGGGTTGTTTGTTTTTTTAATATTAAGCTGCATGAGCTGTTTATATATATTGGAGATTAAACCTCTGTCCATTGATTCGTCTGCAACGATTTTCGCCCATTCTGAGGGATGCCTTTTTCCATTCCCGTTTTTTTCAACAAAAAAGGAAAGAAAGGAAAAGAAGCAGAACACTAATGTGCGTAAAATATGCCTTTTGAAACGGTCTTTTTGAAATATGGACGTGATTTGAATTTTTTGGTCGATATGTGACCCCAGGATTTGTTTTCAGGGCAGGTGTCATTTACAGGCCTGCAATGATTTTGAATATCAACTGACCATTAGCACTGGGATTAATGCTGCTGTTGTGTGAAACGGCCACAAGGTGGCAGCAGTTCTCCCTTGCCAAATCTGGTTACTAGGGCAATAGAGCCTCAGTGGAAGTGGTGCTCTAGATTGGAATTTAGAATGGAATGTGCCAGGAGAAAGCCCCTCAAGTTTGTCTCACTAATTCTTGTTCGTGTTTTTAATTTATTTTTTTTTATTTTTTATTACAGCAAGTTTGATTACAATGTTTGGCTTGTTGTAGGTGTGGAAGATGTGGTTCTTTTACACATATACAGATGTCTGTTCTTCCTGGGATCCTTTTCCCATGTACGTTATGACAGAGTTGAGTAGTACTCTCTTGGTATTCTGTAGGTCTTTGGTGATTATATATGTCACCTATGTTTGTATATGTGTGTTAACCCCGATATCGAAATGAAACCAATCCTCACACCTTTCCATTGGTGAACCATAAGTTTGTTTAATGAATCTGTGATTGCCCTTCTCCATGGAAATATCTGCCCTGGTATCCATTTTTAGGTAACACCTATAAGTGATATGATATGATATGTGTCTTTCACTTTCTGACTTACTACAAGTCACGTGAATACTTCTAGACTCATCTACGGTGCTGCAAATGGCATTGTGTCCTTTTTTTCCTTGGCTTCTCTTCTGCCTTAGTGGGGTCCATTTTCAACAATGTGATTCCCTTAGGGCTGTGGATTAGCTGACCTGGGCAGCCTTACCCTGCCGGCCCGCCCTCCCCAGGTGTGCCTCGTTGAGGTCAATATAAACAGAGCTCCAGGCAGCAATAGCCCCTGAAGCTGTGCCTGACTCCATATTCTCTGCTCCGTCCGCATTCTAGGGGCTGTGCTGGTGGGAGGGAGTGAGGGGCCACAGCTTTGTGGGTGGCCCGGTGTGAGTGGGGTTCTGCTGGCCTTTCTGCAGGAGTTGCCAGGCTGCCGCCTGTAAAGAAGAGGATGTGTCACCCATACTTTCCGCTGGAATTTCTCTCCGGACAGAGGTGAGGAAGGAAAAAAGCAGTGGGGGCCGGGACAGGAGGGGTATCTCAGGCAGGGCAATGGAAAGCTTCTGGAAGAGCGCCAGGATCCAGGACCACCCTGGCTGGCCTGCAGGCACCAAGTTGGCCTGCGTGCTGTCGCTGGTGTGGCTCCACGGTCCTTCCTCTAGGCTTTCAAGCCCTTGTACATATTCAGGTGTTTTACCTGGGAAGGGTGGGGACAGTTCAGCAGCAGCTGGCCTGGGGCTCAGCTCACGTTTACTCACAGATGCCTCGGCACGGTCCCCCAGCTTTGCAATGAGGACGCTCCTTGCGTGGGGTGTGTGTTGCTGGCTGTATGGGAGATGGTTCCCCACCTCTGACCAATTTCAGAATTGTTTACCGCTGGAGCACGTGCCGTGATAGGGTTTTCCTCTGTATAACTCGTGGGTTCACTTTTTTTTTCTTTTATCGTTCAAGTTAGATTTTATTCCTCTTTTATGTATTTATAGATATAAGCATGGAAATAATTCATTCCTATAAATACATCTGTGTCACGGGAAGAACTTTTTTCTCTTTTATTTTTAAATTTTATTTTTTAAAATTTTGAAATTTAATTTTATTTATTTTTTTTATACAGCACGTTATTATTAGTTATGTATTTTATGCATATACATGTATACAGGTCAATCCCAAACTCCCAACTCATCCCACCACCACCACCCCATGGCTTCCCACACTTGGTGTCCATACGTTTGTTCTCTACCTCTGTGTCTCTATTTCTTCCCTGCAAACCAGTTCATCTGTACCATTTTTAGGCTCCACATATATGCATTAATATACAATATTTGTTTTCCTCTTTCTGACTTACTTCATTCTGTATGACAGTCTCTCGATCCATCGATGTCTCTACAAATGACCCAGTTTCATTCCTTTTTATGGCCGAGTCATATTCCATTTTATATATGTACCACATCTTTATCCATTCATCAGTCTGTGGGCATTTAGGTTGCTTCCATTACCTGGCTATTGTAAATAGTGCTGCAACGAACATTGTGGTGAATGTGCCTTTTTGAAATACGGTTTTCTCTGGGTATATGCCCAGAAGTGGGATTGCTGGATCAGATGGTAATTCTATTTCTAGTTTTTTTAAGGAAACTCCATACTGTTCTCCATAGTGACTGTATCAATTTACATTCCCACCAATAGTGGAAGAGGGCTCCTTTTGTCCACACCCTCCCCAGAATTGGTTGTTTGTAGATTTCCTGATGATGCCGATTCTAACAGGTGTGAGGTGATACCTCATTGTAGTTTTGATTTGCATTTCTCTAATAATTAGTGCTGTTGAGCAGCTTTTCACGTGCGTCTTGGCCATCTCTGTGTCTCCTTTGAAGAAACGTCTCTTTAGATCTTCTGCCCATTTTTTGGGGGGTTGTTTGTTTTTTTAATATTAAGCTGCATGAGCTGTTTATATATATTGGAGATTAAACCTCTGTCCATTGATTCGTCTGCAACGATTTTCGCCCATTCTGAGGGATGCCTTTTTCCATTCCCGTGTTTTTTAACAAAAAAGGAAAGAAAGGAAAAGAAGCAGAACACTAATGTGCGTAAAATATGCCTTTTGAAACGGTCCTTTTGAAATATGGACGTCCTTTGAATTTTTTGGTCGATATGTGACCCCAGGATTTGTTTTCAGGGCAGGTGTCATTTACAGGCCTGCAATGATTTTGAATATCAACTGACCATTAGCGCTGGGATTAAAGCTGCTGTTGTGTGAAACGGCCACAAGGTGGCAGCAGTTCACCCTTACCAAATCTGGTTACTAGGGCAAGAGAGCCTCAGTGGAAGTGGTGTTCTAGATTGGAGTTTAGAATGGAATGTGGCAGGAGAAAGCCCCTCACGGTTTGTCTCACTACTTCTTGTTCGTGTTTTTAATTTAATTTTTTAGTTTTTATTACAGCAAGTTTGATTACAATGTTTGGCTTCTTGTAGGTGTGGAAGATGTGGTTCTTTTACACATATACAGATGACTGTTCTTCCTAGGATCCTTTTCCCATGTACGTTATGACAGAATGTTGAGTAGTCCTCTCTTGGTATTCTGTAGGTCTTTGGTGATTATATATGTCACCTGTGTTTGTATATGTCTGTTAACCCCGATATCTTAATGAAACCAATCCTCACACCTTTCCATTGGTGAACCATAAGTTTGTTTAATGAATCTGTGATTGCCCTTCTCCGTGGAAATATCTGCCCTGGTATCCATTTTTAGGTAACACCTATAAGTGATATGATATGATATGTGTCTTTCACTTTCTGACTTACTACAAGTCACGTGATTACTTCTAGACTCATCTACGGTGCTGCAAATGGCATTGTGTCCTTTTTTCCCTTGGCTTCTCTTCTGCCTTAGCGAGGTCCATTTTCAACAATGTGATTCCCTGAGGGTTGTGGATTAGCTGACCTGGGCAGCCTTACCCTGCCGGCCCGCCCTCGGCAGGTGTGCCTCGTTGAGGTCAATATAAACAGAGCTCCAGGCAGCAATAGCCACTGAATCTGGGCCTGACTCCATATTCTCTGCCCCGTCAGCAGTCTCGGGGCTGTGCTGGTGGGAGTGAGTGAGGGGCCACAGCTTTGTGGGTGGCCCGGTGTGAGTGGGGCTCTGCTGGCCTTTCTGCAGGCGTTGCCAGGCTGCCGCCTGTAAAGAAGAGGATGTGTCACCCATACCTTCCGCTGGAATTTCTCTCCGGACAGAGGTGAGGAAGGAAAAAAGCAGTGGGGGCCGGGAGAGGAGGGGTATCTCAGGCAGGGCAATGGAAAGCTTCTGGAAGAGATCCCGAGGCCAGGACCACCCTGGCTGGCCTGCAGGCAGCAAGTTGGCCTGCGTGCTGTCGCTGGTGTGGCTCCACGGCCCTTCCTCTAGGCTTTCAAGCCCTTGTACATATTCAGGTGTTTTACCTGGGAATGTTGGGAACAGTTCAGCAGCAGCTGGCCTGGGGCTCAGCTCATGTTTACTCACAGATGCCTCGGCACGATCCCCCAGCTTTGCAATGAGGACACTCCTTGCGTGGGGTGGTGGGTTGCTGGCTGTATGGGAGATGGTTCCCCACCTCTGACCAATTTCAGAATTGTTTACCGCTGGAGCAAGTGCCCAGATAGGGTTTTCCTCTGTAAAACTCGTGAGTTCAGGTTTTTTTTTTCTTTTATGGTTCAAGTTATATTTTATTCCTCTTTTATGTATTTATAGATATAAGCATTGAAATAAATCATTCCTATAAATACATCTGTGTGACAGAAGAACTTTTTTCTGTTTTATTGTTAAATTCTATTTTTTTTAAAATTTGAAAAATAATTTTATTTATGTTTTTATACAGCAGGTTTTTATTAGTTATGCATTTTATGCATATACATGTATACAGGTCAATCCCAATCTCCCAACTCATCCCACCACCACCACCCCATGATTTCCCACACTTGGTGTCCATACGTTTGTTCTCTACCTCTGTGTCTCTATTTCTTCCCTGCAAACCAGTTCATCTGTACCATTTTTTTAGGTTCCATATACATGCATTAATATACAATATTTGTTTTCCGCTTTCTGACTTACTTCATTCTGTATGACAGTCTCTCGATCCATCGATGTCTCTACAAATGACCCAGTTTCATTCCTTTTTATGGCCGAGTAATATTCCATTTTATATATGTACCACATCTTTATCCATTCATCTGTCTGTGGGCATTTAGGTTGCTTCCATTACCTGGCTATTGTAAATAGTGCTGCAACAAACATTGTGGTGAATGTGCCTTTTTGAAATACGGTTTTCTCTGGGTATATGCCCAGAAGTGGGATTGCTGGATCAGATGGTAATTCTATTTCTAATTTTTTTAAGGAAACTCCATACTGTTCTCCATAGTGACTGTATCAATTTACATTCCCACCAATAGTGGAAGAGGGCTCCTTTTGTCCACACCCTCCCCAGAATTGGTTGTTTGTAGATTTCCTGATGATGCCGATTCTAACAGGTGTGAGGTGATACCTCATTGTAGTTTTGATTTGCATTTCTCTAATAATTAGTGCTGTTGAGCAGCTTTTCACGTGCGTCTTGGCCATCTCTGTGTCTCCTTTGAAGAAACGTCTCTTTAGATCTTCTGCCCATTTTTTTTGGGGGGTTGTTTGTTTTTTTAATATTAAGCTGCATGAGCTGTTTATATATATTGGAGATTAAACCTCTGTCCATTGATTCGTCTGCAACGATTTTCGCCCATTCTGAGGGATGCCTTTTTCCATTCCCGTGTTTTTTAACAAAAAAGGAAAGAAAGGAAAAGAAGCAGAACACTAATGTGCGTAAAATATGCCTTTTGAAACGGTCCTTTTGAAATATGGACGTCCTTTGAATTTTTTGGTCGATATGTGACCCCAGGATTTGTTTTCAGGGCAGGTGTCATTTACAGGCCTGCAATGATTTTGAATATCAACTGACCATTAGCGCTGGGATTAAAGCTGCTGTTGTGTGAAACGGCCAAAAGGTGGCAGCAGTTCACCCTTACCAAATCTGGTTACTAGGGCAAGAGAGCCTCAGTGGAAGTGGTGTTCTAGATTGGAGTTTAGAATGGAATGTGCCAGGAGAAAGCCCCTCACGGTTTGTCTCACTACTTCTTGTTCGTGTTTTTAATTTAATTTTTTAGTTTTTATTACAGCAAGTTTGATTACAATGTTTGGCTTCTTGTAGGTGTGGAAGATGTGGTTCTTTTACACATATACAGATGACTGTTCTTCCTGGGATCCTTTTCCCATGTACGTTATGACAGAATGTTGAGTAGTCCTCTCTTGGTATTCTGTAGGTCTTTGGTGATTATATATGTCACCTGTGTTTGTATATGTCTGTTAACCCCGATATCGTAATGAAACCAATCCTCACACCTTTCCATTGGTGAACCATAAGTTTGTTTAATGAATCTGTGATTGCCCTTCTCCGTGGAAATATCTGCCCTGGTATCCATTTTTAGGTAACACCTATAAGTGATATGATATGATATGTGTCTTTCACTTTCTGACTTACTACAAGTCACGTGATTACTTCTAGACTCATCTACGGTGCTGCAAATGGCATTGTGTCCTTTTTTTCCTTGGCTTCTCTTCTGCCTTAGTCGGGTCCATTTTCAACAATGTGATTCCCTGAGTGTTGTGGATTAGCTGACCTGGGCAGCCTTACCCTGCCGGCCCGCCCTCCCCAGGTGTGCCTTGTTGAGGTCAATATAAACAGAGCTCCAGGCAGCAATAGCCCCTGAAGCTGTGCCTGACTCCATATTCTCTGCCCCGTCCGCAGTCTCGGGGCTGTGCTGGTGGGAGGGAGTGAGGAGCCACAGCTTTGTGGGTGGCCCGGTGTGAGTGGGGTTCTGCTGGCCTTTCTGCAGGAGTTGCCAGGCTGCCGCCTGTAAAGAAGAGGATGTGTCACCCATACCTTCCGCTGGAATTTCTCTCCGGACAGAGGTGAGGAAGGAAAAAAGCAGTGGGGGCCTGGACAGGAGGGGTATCTCAGGCAGGGCAATGGAAAGCTTCTGGAAGAGCGCCAGGATCCAGGACCACCCTGGCTGGCCTGCAGGCACCAAGTTGGCCTGCGTGCTGTCGCTGGTGTGGCTCCACGGTCCTTCCTCTAGGCTTTCAAGCCCTTGTACATATTCAGGTGATTTACCTGGGAAGGGTGGGGACAGTTCAGCAGCAGCTGGCCTGGGGCTCAGCTCACGTTTACTCACAGATGCCTCGGCACGGTCCCCCAGCTTTGCAATGAGGACGCTCCTTGCGTGGGGTGTGGGTTGCTGGCTGTATGGGAGATGGTTCCCCACCTCTGACCAATTTCAGAATTGTTTACCGCTGGAGCAAGTGCCATAATAGGGTTTTCCTCTGTATAACTTGTGGGTTCACTTTTTTTTTCTTTTATCGTTCAAGTTAGATTTTATTCCTCTTTTATGTATTTATAGATATAAGCATGGAAATAATTCATTCCTATAAATACATCTGTGTCACGGGAAGAACTTTTTTCTGTTTTATTTTTAAATTTTATTTTTTAAAATTTTGAAATTTAATTTTATTTATTTTTTTTATACAGCACGTTATTATTAGTTATGTATTTTATGCATATACATGTATACAGGTCAATCCCAAACTCCCAACTCATCCCACCACCACCACCCCATGGCTTGCCACACTTGGTGTCCATACGTTTGTTCTCTACCTCTGTGTCTCTATTTCTTCCCTGCAAACGAGTAAATCTGTACCATTTTTAGGCTCCACATATATGCATTAATATACAATATTTGTTTTCCTCTTTCTGACTTACTTCATTCTGTATGACAGTCTCTCGATCTATCGATGTCTCTACAAATGACCCAGTTTCATTCCTTTTTATGGCCGAGTAATATTCCATTTTATATATGTACCACATCTTTATCCATTCATCAGTCTGTGGGCATTTAGGTTGCTTCCATTACCTGGCTATTGTAAATAGTGCTGCAACGAACATTGTGGTGAATGTGCCTTTTTGAAATACGGGTTTTTCTGGGTATATGCCCAGAAGTGGGATTGCTGGATCAGATGGTAATTCTATTTCTAATTTTTTTAAGGAAACTCCATACTGTTCTCCATAGTGACTGTATCAATTTACATTCCCACCAATAGTGGAAGAGGGCTCCTTTTGTCCACACCCTCCCCAGAATTGGTTGTTTGTAGATTTCCTGATGATGCCGATTCTAACAGGTGTGAGGTGTTACCTCATTGTAGTTTTGATTTGCATTTCTCTAATAATTAGTGCTGTTGAGCAGCTTTTCATGTGCGTCTTGGCCATCTCTGTGTCTCCTTTGAAGAAACGTCTCTTTAGATCTTCTGCCCATTTTTTTTGGGTTGTTTGTTTTTTTAATATTAAGCTGCATGAGCTGTTTATATATATTGGAGATTAAACCTCTGTCCATTGATTCGTCTGCAACGATTTTCGCCCATTCTGAGGGATGCCTTTTTCCATTCCCGTGTTTTTTAACAAAAAAGGAAAGAAAGGAAAAGAAGCAGAACACTAATGTGCGTAAAATATGCCTTTTGAAACGGTCCTTTTGAAATATGGACGTCCTTTGAATTTTTTGGTCGATATGTGACCCCAGGATTTGTTTTCAGGGCAGGTGTCATTTACAGGCCTGCAATGATTTTGAATATCAACTGACCATTAGCGCTGGGATTAAAGCTGCTGTTGTGTGAAACGGCCACAAGGTGGCAGCAGTTCACCCTTACCAAATCTGGTTACTAGGGCAAGAGAGCCTCAGTGGAAGTGGTGTTCTAGATTGGAGTTTAGAATGGAATGTGCCAGGAGAAAGCCCCTCACGTTTGTCTCACTACTTCTTGTTCGTGTTTTTAATTTAATTTTTTTGTTTTTTATTACAGCAAGTTTGATTACAATGTTTGGCTTCTTGTAGGTGTGGAAGATGTGGTTCTTTTACACATATACAGATGACTGTTCTTCCTGGGATCCTTTTCCCATGTACGTTATGACAGAATGTTGAGTAGTCCTCTCTTGGTATTCTGTAGGTCTTTGGTGATTATATATGTCACCTGTGTTTGTATATGTCTGTTAACCCCGATATCGTAATGAAACCAATCCTCACACCTTTCCATTGGTGAACCATAAGTTTGTTTAATGAATCTGTGATTGCCCTTCTCCGTGGAAATATCTGCCCTGGTATCCATTTTTAGGTAACATATATAAGTGATATGATATGATATGTGTCTTTCACTTTCTGACTTACTACAAGTCACGTGATTACTTCTAGACTCATCTACGGTGCTGCAAATGGCATTGTGTCCCTTTTTCCCTTGGCTTCTCTTCTGCCTTAGCGGGGTCCATTTTCAACAATGTGATTCCCTGAGGGTTGTGGATTAGCTGACCTGGGCAGCCTTACCCTGCCGGCCCGCCCTCCCCAGGTGTGCCTCGTTGAGGTAAATATAAACAGAGCTCCAGGCAGCAATAGCCACTGAAGCTGTGCCTGACTCCATATTCTCTGCCCCGTCAGCAGTCTCGGGGCTGTGTTGGTGGGAGGGAGTGAGGGGCCACAGCTTTGTGTGTGGCCTGGTGTGAGTGGGGTTCTGCTGCCTTTCTGCAGGAGTTGCAAGGCTGCCGCCTGTAAAGAAGAGGATGTGTCACCCATACCTTCCGCTGGAATTTCTCTCCGGACAGAGGTGAGGAAGGAAAAAAGCAGTGGGGGCCGGGACAGGAGGGGTATCTCAGGCAGGGCAATGGAAAGCTTCTGGTAGAGAGCCAGGGTCCAGGACCACCCTGGGTGGCCGACAGGCACGAAGTTGGCCTGCGTGCTGTCGCTGGTGTGGCTCCAGGGTCCTTCCTCTAGGCTTTCAAGCCCTTGTACATATTCAGGTGTTTTACCTGGAAAGGGTAGGGACAGTTCAGCAGCAGCTGGCCTGGGGCTCAGCTCACGTTTACTCACAGATGCCTCGGCACGGTCCCCCAGCTTTGCAATGAGGACGCTCCTTGCGTGGGGGGTGGGTTGCTGGCTGTATGGGAGATGGTTCCCCACCACTGACCAATTTCAGAATTATTTACCGCTGGAGCAAGTGCCCTGATAGGTTTTTCCTCTGTATAACTCGTGGGTTCACTTTTTTTTTCTTTTGTGGTTCAAGTTAGATTTTATTCCTCTTTTATGTATTTATAGATATAAGCATGGAAATAATTCATTCCTATAAATACATCTGTGTGACGGGAAGAACTTTTTTCTGTTTTATTTTTAAATTTTATTTTTTAATATTTTGAAATATAATTTTATTTATTTTTTTTATACAGCACGTTATTATTAGTTATGTATTTTATGCTTATACATGTATTCAGGTCAATCCCAATATCCCAACTCATCCCACCACCACCACCCCATGGCTTCCCACACTTGGTGTCCATACGTTTGTTCTCTACCTCTGTGTCTCTATTTCTTCCCTGCAAACCAGTTCATCTGTACCATTTTTAGGCTCCACATATATGCATTAATATACAATATTTGTTTTCCTCTTTCTGACTTACTTCATTCTGTATGACAGTCTCTCGATCCATCGATGTCTCTACAAATGACCCAGTTTCATTCCTTTTTATGGCCGAGTTATATTCCATTTTATATATGTACCACATCTTTATCCATTTATCTGTCTGTGGGCATTTAGGTTGCTTCCATTACCTGGCTATTGTAAATAGTGCTGCAACGAACATTGTGGTGAATGTGCCTTTTTGAAATACGGTTTTCTCTGGGTATATGCCCAGAAGTGGGATTGCTGGATCAGATGGTAATTCTATTTCTAGTTTTTTTAAGGAAACTCCATACTGTTCTCCATAGTGACTGTATCAATTTACATTCCCACCAATAGTGGAAGAGGGCTCCTTTTGTCCACACCCTCCCCAGAATTGGTTGTTTGTAGATTTCCTGATATTGCCGATTTTAACAGGTGTGAGGTGATACCTCATTGTAGTTTTGATTTGCATTTCTCTAATAATTAGTGCTGTTGAGCAGCTTTTCATGTGCGTCTTGGCCATCTCTGTGTCTCCTTTGAATAAACATCTCTTTAGATCTCTTGCGCATTTTTGTATTGGGTTGTTTGTTTTTTTAATATTAAGCTGCATGAGCTGTTTATATATATTGGAGATTAAACCTCTGTCCATTGATTCGTCTGCAACGATTTTCGCCCATTCTGAGGGATGCCTTTTTCCATTCCCGTTTTTTTCAACAAAAAAGGAAAGAAAGGAAAAGAAGCAGAACACTAATGTGCGTAAAATATGCCTTTTGAAACGGTCGTTTTGAAATATGGACGTCCTTTGAATTTTTTGGTCGATATGTGACCCCAGGATTTGTTTTCAGGGCAGGTGTCATTTACAGGCCTGCAATGATTTTGAATATCACCTGACCATTAGCACTGGGATTAAAGCTGCTGTTGTGTGAAACGGCCACAAGGTGGCAGCAGTTCTCCCTTGCCAAATCTGGTTACTAGGGCAAGAGAGCCTCAGTGGAAGTGGTGCTCTAGATTGGAATTTAGAATGGAATGTGCCAGGAGAAAGCCCCTCAAGTTTTCTCACTAATTCTTGTTCGTGTTTTTAATTTAATTTTTTTTATTTTTTATTACAGCAAGTTTGATTACAATGTTTGGCTTGTTGTAGGTGTGGAAGATGTGGTTCTTTTACACATATACAGATGTCTGTTCTTCCTGGGATCCTTTTCCCATGTACGTTATGACAGAGTTGAGTAGTCCTCTCTTGGTATTCTGTAGGTCTTTGGTGATTATATATGTCACCTATGTTTGTATATGTGTGTTAACCCCGATATCGAAATGAAACCAATCCTCACACCTTTCCATTGGTGAACCA
This sequence comes from Mesoplodon mirus, assembly GCF_964341445.2. Classification (NCBI taxonomy): domain Eukaryota; kingdom Metazoa; phylum Chordata; class Mammalia; order Artiodactyla; family Ziphiidae; genus Mesoplodon; species Mesoplodon mirus. The sequence goes on along the minus strand of NW_028294877.1, from coordinate 104,887 downwards.
TAAGTTTGTTTAATGAATCTGTGATTGCCCTTCTCCGTGGAAATATCTGCCCTGGTATCCATTTTTAGGTAACACCTATAAGTGATATGATATGATATGTGTCTTTCAATTTCTCACTTATTACAAGTCACGTGATTACTTCTAGACTCATGTACGGTGCTGCAAATGGCATTGTGTCCTTTTTTCCCTTGGCTTCTCTTCTGCCTTAGCGAGGTCCATTTTCAACAATGTGATTCCCTGAGGGTTGTGGATTAGCTGACCTGGGCAGCCTTACCCTGCCGGCCCGCCCTCGTCAGGTGTGCCTCGTTGAGGTCAATATAAACAGAGCTCCAGGCAGCAATAGCCCCTGAAGCTGTGCCTGACTCCATATTCTCTGCCCCGTCAGCAGTCTCGGGGCTGTGCTGGTGGGAGTGAGTGAGGGGCCACAGCTTTGTGGGTGGCCCGGTGTGAGTGGGGTTCTGCTGGCCTTTCTGCAGGAGTTGCCAGGCTGCCGCCTGTAAAGAAGAGGATGTGTCACCCATACCTTCCGCTGGAATTTCTCTCCGGACAGAGTTGAGGAAGGAAAAATGCAGTGGGGGCCGGGAGAGGAGGGGTATCTCAGGCACGGCATTGGAAAGCTTCTGGAAGAGATCCCGGGGCCAGGACCACCCTGGCTGGCCTGCAGGCAGCAAGTTGGCCTGCGTGCTGTCGCTGGTGTGGCTCCACGGCCCTTCCTATAGGCTTTCAAGCCCTTGTACATATTCAGGTGTTTTACCTGGGAATGTTGGGAACAGTTCAGCAGCAGCTGGCCTGGGGCTCAGCTCATGTTTACTCACAGATGCCTCGGCACGATCCCCCAGCTTTGCAATGAGGACACTCCTTGCGTGGGGGGTGGGTTGCTGGCTGTATGTGAGATGGTTCCCCACCTCTGACCGATTTCAGAATTGTTTACCATGGAGCAAGTGCCGAGATAGGGTTTTACTCTGTAAAACTCGTGAGTTCAGGTTTTTTTTTCTTTTATGGTTCAAGTTATATTTTATTCCTCTTTTATGTATTTATAGATATAAGCATTGAAATAAATCATTCCTATAAATACATCTGTGAGACAGAAGAACTTTTTTCTGTTTTATTGTTAAATTCTATTTTTTTTTTAATTTGAAAAATAATTTTATTTATGTTTTTATACAGCAGGTTTTTATTAGTTATGCATTTTATGCATATACATGTATACAGGTCAATCCCAATCTCCCAACTCATCCCACCACCACCACCCCATGATTTCCCACACTTGGTGTCCATACGTTTGTTCTCTACCTCTGTGTCTCTATTTCTTCCCTGCAAACCAGTTCATCTGTACCATTTTTTTAGGTTCCATATATATGCATTAATACACAATATTTGTTTTCCGCTTTCTTTCTTACTTCATTCTGTATGACAGTCTCTCGATCCATCGATGTCTCTACAAATGACCCAGTTTCATTCCTTTTTATGGCCGAGTAATATTCCATTTTATATATGTACCACATCTTTATCCATTCATCTGTCTGTGGGCATTTAGGTTGCTTCCATTACCTGGCAATTGTAAATAGTGCTGCAACAAACATTGTGGTGAATGTGCCTTTTTGAAATACGGTTTTCTCTGGGTATATGCCCAGAAGTGGGATTGCTGGATCAGATGGTAATTCTATTTCTAATTTTTTTAAGGAAACTCCATACTGTTCTCCATAGTGACTGTATCAATTTACATTCCCACCAATAGTGGAAGAGGGCTCCTTTTGTCCACACCCTCCCCAGAATTGGTTGTTTGTAGATTTCCTGATGATGCTGATTCTAACAGGTGTGAGGTGATACCTCATTGTAGTTTTGATTTGCATTTCTCTAATAATTAGTGCTGTTGAGCAGCTTTTCACGTGCGTCTTGGCCATCTCTGTGTCTCCTTTGAAGAAACGTCTCTTTAGATCTTCTGCCCATTTTTTTTTGGGTTGTTTGTTTTTTTAATATTAAGCTGCATGAGCTGTTTATATATATTGGAGATTAAACCTCTGTCCATTGATTCGTCTGCAACGATTTTCGCCCATTGTGAGGGATGCCTTTTTCCATTCCCGTGTTTTTTAACAAAAAAAGGAAAGAAAGGAAAAGAAGCAGAACACTAATGTGCGTAAAATATGCCTTTTGAAACGGTCGTTTTGAAATATGGACGTCCTTTGAATTTTTTGGTCGATATGTGACCCCAGGATTTGTTTTCAGGGCAGGTGTCATTTACAGGCCTGCAATGATTTTGAATATCAACTGACCATTAGCGCTGGGATTAAAGCTGCTGTTGTGTGAAACGGCCACAAGGTGGCAGCAGTTCACCCTTACCAAATCTGTTTACTAGGGCAAGAGAGCCTCAGTGGAAGTGGTGTTCTAGATTGGAGTTTAGAATGGAATGTACCAGGAGAAAGCCCCTCACGTTTGTCTCACTACTTCTTGTTCGTGTTTTTAATTTAATTTTTTATTTTTTATTACAGCAAGTTTGATTACAATGTTTGGCTTGTTGTAGGTGTGGAAGATGTGGTTCTTTTACACATATACAGATGACTGTTCTTCTTGGGATCCTTTTCCCATGTACGTTATGACAGAATGTTGAGTAGTCCTCTCTTGGTATTCTGTAGGTCTTTGGTGATTATATATGTCACCTGTGTTTGTATATGTCTGTTAACCCCGATATCGTAATGAAACCAATCCTCACACCTTTCCATTGGTGAACCATAAGTTTGTTTAATGAATCTGTGATTGCCCTTCTCCGTGGAAATATCTGCCCTGGTATCCATTTTTAGGTAACACCTATAAGTGATATGATATGATATGTGTCTTTCACTTTCTGACTTACTACAAGTCACGTGAATACTTCTAGACTCATCTACGGTGCTGCAAATGGCATTGTGTCCTTTTTTTCCTTGGCTTCTCTTCTGCCTTAGTGGGGTGCATTTTCAACAATGTGATTCCCTGAGGGTTGTGGATTAGCTGACCTGGGCAGCCTTACCCTGCCGGCCTGCCCTCCCCAGGTGTGCCACGTTGAGGTCAATATAAACAGAGCTCCAGGCAGCAATAGCCACTGAAGCTGTGCCTGACTCCATATTCTCTGCCCCGTCCGCAGTCTAGGGGCTGTGCTGGTTGGAGGGAGTGAGGGGCCACAGCTTTGTGGGTGGCCTGGTGTGAGTGGGGTTCTGCTGGCCTTTCTGCAGGAGTTGCCAGGCTGCCGCCTGTAAAGAAGAGGATGTGTCACCCATACCTTCCGCTGGAATTTCTCTCCGGACAGAGGTGAGGAAGGAAAAAAGCAGTGGGGGCCTGGACAGGAGGGGTATCTCAGGCAGGGCAATGGAAAGCTTCTGGAAGAGCGCCAGGATCCAGGACCACCCTGGCTGGCCTGCAGGCACCAAGTTGGCCTGCGTGCTGTCGCTGGTGTGGCTCCACGGTCCTTCCTCTAGGCTTTCAAGCCCTTGTACATATTCAGGTGTTTTACCTGGGAAGGGTGGGGACAGTTCAGCAGCAGCTGGCCTGGGGCTTAGCTCACGTTTACTCACAGATGCCTCGGCACGGTCCCCCAGCTTTGCAATGAGGACGGTCCTTGCGTGGGGTGTGGGTTGCTGGCTGTATGGGAGATGGTTCCCCACCTCTGACCAATTTCATAATTGTTTACCGCTGGAGCAAGTGCCATGATAGGGTTTTCCTCTGTATAACTCGTGGGTTCACTTTTTTTTTCTTTTATCGTTCAAGTTAGATTTTATTCCTCTTTTATGTATTTATAGATATAAGCATGGAAATAATTCATTCCTATAAATACATCTGTGTCACGGGAAGAACTTTTTTCTGTTTTATTTTTAAATTTTATTTTTTAAAATTTTGAAATTTAATTTTATTTATTTTTTTTATACAGCACGTTATTATTAGTTATGTATTTTATGCATATACATGTATACAGGTCAATCCCAAACTCCCAACTCATCCCACCACCACCACCCCATGTCTTCCCACACTTGGTGTCCATACGTTTGTTCTCTACCTCTGTGTCTCTATTTCTTCCCTGCAAACGAGTAAATCTGTACCATTTTTAGGCTCCACATATATGCATTAATATACAATATTTGTTTTCCTCTTTCTGACTTACTTCATTCTGTATGACAGTCTCTCGATCTATCGATGTCTCTACAAATGACCCAGTTTCATTCCTTTTTATGGCCGAGTAATATTCCATTTTATATATGTACCACATCTTTATCCATTCATCAGTCTGTGGGCATTTAGGTTGCTTCCATTACCTGGCTATTGTAAATAGTGCTGCAACGAACATTGTGGTGAATGTGCCTTTTTGAAATATGGGTTTTTCTGGGTATATGCCCAGAAGTGGGATTGCTGGATCAGATGGTAATTCTATTTCTAATTTTTTTAAGGAAACTCCATACAGTTCTCCATAGTGACTGTATCAATTTACATTTCCACCAATAGTGGAAGAGGGCTCCTTTTGTCCACACCCTCCCCAGAATTGGTTGTTTGTAGATTTCCTGATGATGCCGATTCTAACAGGTGTGAGGTGATACCTCATTGTAGTTTTGATTTGCATTTCTCTAATAATTAGTGCTGTTGAGCAGCTTTTCATGTGCGTCTTGGCCATCTCTGTGTCTCCTTTGAAGAAACGTCTCTTTAGATCTTCTGCCCATTTTTTTGGGTTGTTTGTTTTTTTAATATTAAGCTGCATGAGCTGTTTATATATTTTGGAGATTAAACCTCTGTCCATTGATTCGTCTGCAACGATTTTCGCCCATTCTGAGGGATGCCTTTTTCCATTCCCGTGTTTTTTAACAAAAAAGGAAAGAAAGGAAAAGAAGCAGAACACTAATGTGCGTAAAATATGCCTTTTGAAATGGTCCTTATGAAATATGGACGTCCTTTGAATTTTTTGGTCGATATGTGACCCCAGGATTTGTTTTCAGGGCAGGTGTCATTTACAGGCCTGCAATGATTTTGAATATCAACTGACCATTAGCGCTGGGATTAAAGCTGCTGTTGTGTGAAACGGCCACAATTCACCCTTACCAAATCTGGTTACTAGGGCAAGAGAGCCTCAGTGGAAGTGGTGTTCTAGATTGGAGTTTAGAATGGAATGTGCCAGGAGAAAGCCCCTCACGTTTGTCTCACTACTTCTTGTTCGTGTTTTTAATTTAATTTTTTAGTTTTTATTACAGCAAGTTTGATTACAATGTTTGGCTTCTTGTAGGTGTGGAAGATGTGGTTCTTTTACACATATACAGATGACTGTTCTTCCTGGGATCCTTTTCCCATGTACGTTATGACAGAATGTTGAGTAGTCCTCTCTTGGTATTCTGTAGGTCTTTGGTGATTATATATGTCACCTGTGTTTGTATATGTCTGTTAATCCCGATATCGTAATGAAACCAATCCTCACACCATTCCATTGGTGAACCATAAGTTTGTTTAATGAATCTGTGATTGCCCTTCTCCGTGGAAATATCTGCCCTGGTATCCATTTTTATGTAACACATATAAGTGATATGATATGATATGTGTCTTTCACTTTCTGACTTACTACAAGTCACGTGATTACTTCTAGACTCATCTACGGTGCTGCAAATGGCATTGTGTCCTTTTTTCCCTTGGCTTCTCTTCTGCCTTAGCGGGGTCCATTTTCAACCATGTGATTCCCTGAGGGTTGTGGATTAGCTGACCTGGGCAGCCTTACCCTGCCGGCCTGCCCTCGCCAGGTGTGCCTCATTGAGGTCAATATAAACAGAGCTCCAGGCAGCAATAGCCCCTGAAGCTGTGCCTGACTCCATATTCTCTGCCCCGTCAGCAGTCTCGGGGCTGTGCTGGTGGGAGGGAGTGAGGGGCCACAGCTTTGTGGGTGGCCCGGTGTGAGTGGGGTTCTGCTGGCCTTTCTGCAGGAGTTGCCAGGCTGCCGCCTGTAAAGAAGAGGATGTGTCACCCATACCTTCCGCTGGAATTTCTCTCCGGACAGAGGTGAGGAAGGAAAAAAGCAGTGGGGGCCGGGACAGAAGGGGTATCTCAGGCAGGGCAATGGAAAGCTTCTGGTAGAGAGCCAGGGTCCAGGACCACCCTGGCTGGCCGACAGGCACCGAGTTGGCCTGCGTGCTGTCGCTGGTGTGGCTCCACGGTCCTTCCTCTAGGCTTTCAAGCCCTTGTACATATTCAGGTGTTTTACCTGGAAAGGGTGGGGACAGTTCAGCAGCAGCTGGCCTGGGGCTCAGCTCACGTTTACTCACAGATGCCTCAGCACGGTCCCCGAGCTTTGCAATGAGGACGCTCCTTGTGTGGGGGGTGGGTTGCTGGCTGTATGGGAGAGGGTTCCCCACCTCTGACCAATTTCAGAATTGTTTACCACTGGAGCAATTGCCGTGGTAGGGTTTTCCTCTGTATAACTCGTGGGTTCACTTTTTTTTTTTTTCGTTCAAGTTAGATTTTATTCCTCTTTTATGTATTTATAGATATAAGCATGGAAATAATTCATTCCTATAAATACATCTGTGTCACGGGAAGAATTTTTTCTGTTTTATTTTTAAATTTTATTTTTTAAAATTTTGAAATTTAATATTATTTATTTTTTTTATAGAGAACTTTATTATTAGTTATGTATTTTATGCATATACATGTATACAGGTCAATCCCAAACTCCCAACTCATCCCACCACCACCACCCCATGGCTTCCCACACTTGGTGTCCATACGTTTGTTCTCTACCTCTGTGTCTCTATTTCTTCCATGCAAACCAGTTCATCTGTACCATTTTTAGGCTCCACATATATGCATTAATATACAATATTTGTTTTCCTCTTTCTGACTTACTTCATTCTGTATGACAGTCTCTCGATCCATCGATGTCTCTACAAATGACCCAGTTTCATTCCTTTTTATGGCCGAGTAATATTCCATTTTATATATGTACCACATCTTTATCCATTCATCTGTCTGTGGGCATTTAGGTTGCTTCCATTACCTGGCTATTGTAAATAGTGCTGCAATGAACATTGTGGTGAATGTGCCTTTTTGAAATACGGTTTTCTCTGGGTATATGCCCAGAAGTGGGATTGCTGGATCAGATGGTAATTCTATTTCTAGTTTTTTTAAGGAAACTCCATACTGTTCTCCATAGTGACTGTATCAATTTACATTCCCACCAATAGTGGAAGAGGGCTCCTTTTGTCCACACCCTCCCCAGAATTGGTTGTTTGTAGATTTTCTGATGATGCCGATTCTAACAGGTGTGAGGTGATACCTCATTGTAGTTTTGATTTGCATTTCTCTAATAATTAGTGCTGTTGAGCAGCTTTTCATGTGCGTCTTGGCCATCTCTGTGTCTCCTTTGAAGAAACGTCTCTTTAGATCTTCTGCCCATTTTTGGGGGGTTGTTTGTTTTTTCAATATTAAGCTGCATGAGCTGCTTATATATATTGGAGATTAAACCTCTGTCCATTGATTCGTCTGCAACGATTTTCGCCCATTCTGAGGGATGCCTTTTTCCATTCCCGTGTTTTTTAACAAAAAAGGAAAGAAAGGAAAAGAAGCAGAACACTACTGTGCGTAAAATATGCCTTTTGAAACAGTCGTTTTGAAATATGGACGTCCTTTGAATTTTTTGGTCGATATGTGACCCCAGGATTTGTTTTCAGGGCAGGTGTCATTTACAGGCCTTCAATGATTTTGAATATTAACTGACCATTAGCGTTGGGATTAAAGCTGCTGTTGTGTGAAACGGCCACAAGGTGGCAGCAGTTCACCCTTACCAAATCTGGTTACTAGGGCAAGAGAGCCTCAGTGGAAGTGGTGTTCTAGATTGGAGTTTAGAATGGAATGTACCAGGAGAAAGCCCCTCACGTTTGTCTCACTATTTCTTGTTCGTGTTTTTAATTTAATTTTTTATTTTTTATTACAGCAAGTTTGATTACAATGTTTGGCTTGTTGTAGGTGTGGAAGATGTGGTTCTTTTACACATATACAGATGACTGTTCTTCTTGGGATCCTTTTCCCATGTACGTTATGACAGAATGTTGAGTAGTCCTCTCTTGGTATTCTGTAGGTCTTTGGTGATTATATATGTCACCTGTGTTTGTATATGTCTGTTAACCCCGATATCGTAATGAAACCAATCCTCACACCTTTCCATTGGTGAACCATAAGTTTGTTTAATGAATCTGTGATTGCCCTTCTCCGTGGAAATATCTGCCCTGGTATCCATTTTTAGGTAACACCTATAAGTGATATGATATGGTATGTGTCTTTCACTTTCTGACTTACTACAAGTCACGTGATTACTTCTAGACTCATCTACGGTGCTGCAAATGGCATTGTGTCCTTTTTTCCCTTGGCTTCTCTTCTGCCTTAGCGGGGTCCATTTTCAACAATGTGATTCCCTGAGGGTTGTGGATTAGCTGACCTGGGCAGCCTTAACCTGCCGGCCCGCCCTCCCCAGGTGTGCCTTGTTGAGATCAATATAAACAGAGCTCCAGACAGCAATAGCCCCTGAAGCTGTGCCTGACCCCATATTCTCTGCCCCGTCAGCAGTCTCGGGGCTGTGCTGGTGGGAGGGAGTGAGGGGCCACAGCTTTGTGGGTGGCCCTGTGTGAGTGGGGTTCTGCTGGCCTTTCTGCAGGAGTTGCCAGGCTGCCGCCTGTAAAGAAGAGGATGTGTCACCCATACCTTCCGCTGGAATTTCTCTCCGGACAGAGGTGAGGAAGGAAAAAAGCTGTGGGGTCCGGGACAGGAGGGGTATCTCAGGCAGGGCAATGGAAAGCTTCTGGAAGAGCGCCAGGGTCCAAGACAACGCTGGCAGGCCTGCAGGCACCAAGTTGGCCTGCGTGCTGTCGCTGGTGTGGCTCCACGGTCCTTCCTCTAGGCTTTCAAGCCCTTGTACATATTCAGGTGTTTTAACTGGAAAGGGTGGGAACAGATCAGAAGCAGCTGGCCTGGGCCTCAGCTCACGTTTACTCACAGATGCCTCGGCCCGCTCCCCCAGCTTTTCAATGAGGACACTCCTTGTGTGGGGGGTGGGTGGCTGGCGGTATGGGAGATGGTTCCCCACCTCTGACCAATTTCAGAATTGTTTACCGCTGGAGCAAGTGCCGTGATAGGGTTTTCCTCTGTATAACTCGTGGGTTCAATTTTTTTTTTCTTTTTTGGTTCAAGTTAGATTTTATTCCTCTTTTATGTATTTATAAATATAAGCATGGAAATAATTCATTCCTATAAATACATCTGTGTGACGGGAAGAATTTTTTGTTTTATTTTTAAATTTTATTTTTTAAAATTTTGAAATTTAATTTTATTTATGTTTTTATACAGCAGGTTATTATTAGTTATGTATTTTATGCATATACATGTATACAGGTCAATCCCAAACTCCCAACTCATCCCACCACCACCACCCCATGGCTTCCCACACTTGGTGTCCATACGTTTGTTCTCTACCTCTGTGTCTCTATTTCTTCCCTGCAAACCAGTTCATCTGTACCATTTTTAGGCTCCACATATATGCGTTAATAGACAATATTTGTTTTCCTCTTTCTGACTTACTTCATTCTGTATGACAGTCTCTCGATCCATCGATGTCTCTACAAATGACCCAGTTTCATTCCTTTTTATTGCCGAGTCATATTCCATTTTATATATGTACCACATCTTTATCCATTCATCTGTCTGTGGGCATTTAGGTTGCTTCCATTACCTGGCTATTGTAAATAGTGCTGCAACGAACATTGTGGTGAATGTGCCTTTTTGAAATACAGTTTTCTCTGGGTATATGCCCAGAAGTGGGATTGCTGGATCAGATGGTAATTCTATTTCTAGTTTTTTTAAGGAAACTCCATACTGTTCTCCATAGTGACTGTATCAATTTACATTCCCACCAATAGTGGAAGAGGGCTCCTTTTGTCCACACCCTCCCCAGAATTGGTTGTTTGTAGATTTTCTGATGATGCCGATTCTAACAGGTGTGAGGTGATACCTCATTGTAGTTTTGATTTGCATTTCTCTAATAATTAGTGCTGTTGAGCAGCTTTTCATGTGCGTCTTGGCCATCTCTGTGTCTCCTTTGAAGAAACGTCTCTTTAGATCTTCTGCCCATTTTTTGGGGGGTTGTTTGTTTTTTTAATATTAAGCTGCATGAGCTGTTTATATATATTGGAGATTAAACCTCTGTCCATTGATTCGTCTGCAACGATTTTCGCCCATTCTGAGGGATGCCTTTTTACATTCCCGTGTTTTTTAACAAAAAAGGAAAGAAAGGAAAAGAAGCAGAACACTAATGTGCATAAAATATGCCTTTTGAAATGGTCGTTTTGAAATATGGACGTCCTTTGAATTTTTTGGTCGATATGTGACCCCAGGATTTGTTTTCAGGGCAGGTGTCATTTACAGGCCTGCAATGATTTTGAATATCAACTGACCATTAGCGTTGGGATTAAAGCTGCTGTTGTGTGAAACGGCCACAAGGTGGCAGCAGTTCACCCTTACCAAATCTGGTTACTAGGGCAAGAGAGCCTCAGTGGAAGTGGTGTTCTAGATTGGAGTTTAGAATGGAATGTGCCAGGAGAAAGCCCCTCACGTTTGTCTCACTACTTCTTGTTCGTGTTTTTAATTTAAGTTTTTTATTTTTTATTACAGCAAGTTTGATTACAATGTTTGGCTTGTTGTAGGTGTGGAAGATGTGGTTCTTTTACACATATACAGATGACTGTTCTTCTTGGGATCCTTTTCCCATGTACGTTATGACAGAATGTTGAGTAGTCCTCTCTTGGTATTCTGTAGGTCTTTGGTGATTATATATGTCACCTGTGTTTGTATATGTCTGTTAACCCCGATATCGTAATGAAACGAATCCTCACACCTTTCCATTGGTGAACCATAAGTTTGTTTAATGAATCTGTGATTGCCCTTCTCCGTGGAAATATCTGCCCTGGTATCCATTTTTAGGTAACACCTATAAGTGATATGATATGATATGTGTCTTTCACTTTCTGACTTACTACAAGTCACGTGATTACTTCTAGACTCATCTACGGTGCTGCAAATGGCATTGTGTCCTTTTTTCCCTTGGCTTCTCTTCTGCCTTAGCGGGGTCCATTTTCAACAATGTGATTCCCTGAGGGTTGTGGATTAGCTGACCTGGGCAGCCTTACCCTGCCGGCCCGCCCTCCCCAGGTGTGCCTCGTTGAAGTCAATATAAACAGAGCTCCAGGCAGCAATAGCCCCTGAAGCTGTGCCTGACTCCATATTCTCTGCCCCGTCAGCAGTCTCGGGGCTGTGCTGGTGGGAGGGAGTGAGGGGCCACAGCTTTGTGGGTGGCCCGGTGTGAGTGGGGTTCTGCTGGCCTTTCTGCAGGAGTTGCCAGGCTGCCGCCTGTAAAGAAGAGGATGTGTCACCCATAACTTCCGCTGGAATTTCTCTCCGGACAGAGGTGTGGAAGGAAAAAAGCAGTGGGGGCCGGGACAGGAGGGGTATCTCAGGCAGGGCAATGGAAATCTTCTGGAAGAGCACCAGGGTCCAGGACCACGCTGGCTGGCCTGCAGGCACCAAGTTGGCCTGCGTGCTGTCGCTGGTGTGGCTCCACGGTCCTTCCTCTAGGCTTTCAAGCCCTTGTATATATTCAGGTGTTTTACCTGGAAAGGGTGGGAACAGTTCAGCAGCAGCTGGCCTGGGGCTCAGCTCACGTTTACTCACAGATGCCTCGGCACGGTCCCCCAGCTTTGCAATGAGGACGCTCCTTGCGTGGGGGGTGAGTGCCTGGCTGTATGGAGATGGTTCCCCACCTCTGACCAATTTCAGAACTGTTTACCGCTGGAGCAAGTGCCGTGATAGGGTTTTCCTCTGTATAACTCGTGGGTTCAATTTTTTTTCCTTTTGTGGTTCAAGTTAGATTTTATTCCTCTTTTATGTATTTATAAATATAAGCATGGAAATAATTCATTCCTATAAATACATCTGTGTGACGGGAAGAAATTTTTCTGTTTTATTTTTAAATTTTATTTTTTAAAATTTTGAAATTTAATTTTATTTATGTTTTTATACAGCAGGTTATTATTAGTTATGTATTTTATGCATATACATGTATACAGGTCAATCCCAAACTCCCAACTCATCCCACCACCACCACCCCATGGCTTCCCACACTTGGTGTCCATACGTTTGTTCTCTACCTCTGTGTCTCTATTTCTTCCCTGCAAACCAGTTCATCTGTACCATTTTTAGGCTCCACATATATGCGTTAATAGACAATATTTGTTTTCCTCTTTCTGACTTACTTCATTCTGTATGACAGTCTCTCGATCCATCGATGTCTCTACAAATGACCCAGTTTCATTCCTTTTTATGGCCGAGTCATATTCCATTTTATATATGTACCACATCTTTATCCATTCATCTGTCTGTGGGCATTTAGGTTGCTTCCATTACCTGGCTATTGTAAATAGTGCTGCAACGAACATTGTGGTGAATGTGCCTTTTTGAAATACAGTTTTCTCTGGGTATATGCCCAGAAGTGGGATTGCTGGATCAGATGGTAATTCTATTTCTAGTTTTTTTAAGGAAACTCCATACTGTTCTCCATAGTGACTGTATCAATTTACATTCCCACCAATAGTGGAAGAGGGCTCCTTTTGTCCACACCCTCCCCAGAATTGGTTGTTTGTAGATTTTCTGATGATGCCGATTCTAACAGGTGTGAGGTGATACCTCATTGTAGTTTTGATTTGCATTTCTCTAATAATTAGTGCTGTTGAGCAGCTTTTCATGTGCGTCTTGGCCATCTCTGTGTCTCCTTTGAAGAAACGTCGCTTTAGATCTTCTGCCCATTTTTTTGGGGTTGTTTGTTTTTTTAATATTAAGCTGCATGAGCTCTTTATATATATTGGAGATTAAACCTCTGTCCATTGATTCGTCTGCAACGATTTTCGCCCATTCTGAGGGATGCCTTTTTCCATTCCCGTGTTTTTTAACAAAAAAGGAAAGAAAGGAAAAGAAGCAGAACACTAGTGTGCGTAAAATATGCCTTTTGAAACGGTCGTTTTGAAATATGGACGTCCTTTGAATTTTTTGGTCGATATGTGACCCCAGGATTTGTTTTCAGGGCAGGTGTCATTTACAGGCCTGCAATGATTTTGAATATCAACTGACCATTAGCGTTTGGATTAAATCTGTTGTTGTGTGAAACGGCCACAGGGTGGCAGCAGTTCACCCCTACCAAATCTGGTTACTAGGGCAAGAGAGCCTCAGTGGAAGTGGTGTTCTAGATTGGAGTTTAGAATGGAATGTGCCAGGAGAAAGCCCCTCACGTTTGTCTCACTACTTCTTGTTCGTGTTTTTAATTTAATTTTTTATTTTTTATTACAGCAAGTTTGATTACAATGTTTGGCTTGTTGTAGGTGTGGAAGATGTGGTTCTTTTACACATATACAGATGACTGTTCTTCTTGGGATCCTTTTCCCATGTACGTTATGACAGAATGTTGAGTAGTCCTCTCTTGGTATTCTGTAGGTCTTTGGTGATTATATATGTCACCTGTGTTTGTATATGTCTGTTAACCCCGATATCGTAATGAAACCAATCCTCACACCTTTCCATTGGTGAACCATAAGTTTGTTTAATGAATCTGTGATTGCCCTTCTCCGTGGAAATATCTGCCCTGGTATCCATTTTTAGGTAACACCTATAAGTGATATGATATGGTATGTGTCTTTCACTTTCTGACTTACTACAAGTCACGTGATTACTTCTAGACTCATTTACAGTGCTGCAAATGGCATTGTGTCCTTTTTTTCCTTGGCTTCTCTTCTGCCTTAGCGAGGTCCATTTTCAACAATGTGATTCCCTGAGGGTTGTGGATTAGCTGACCTGGGCAGCCTTAACCTGCCGGCCCGCCCTCCCCAGGTGTGCCTCGTTGAGGTCAATATAAACAGAGCTCCAGGCAGCAATAGCCCCTGAAGCTGTGCCTGACACCATATTCTCTGCCCCGTCAGCAGTCTCAGGGCTGTGCTGGTGGGAGGGAGTGAGGGGCCACAGCTTTGTGGGTGGCCCGGTGTGAGTGGGGTTCTGCTGGCCTTTCTGCAGGAGTTGCCAGGCTGCCGCCTGTAAAGGAGAGGATGTGTCACCCATACCTTCCCCTGGAATTTCTCTCCGGACAGAGGTGAGGAAGGAAAAAAGCAGTGGGGGCCGGGACAGGAGGGGTATCTCAGGCAGGGCAATGGAAAGCTTCTGGATGAGCGCCAGGTTCCAGGATCCCACTGGCTGGCCTGCAGGCACCAAGTTGGCCTGCGTGCTGTCGCTGGTGTGGCTCCAAGGTCCTTCCTCTAGGCTTTCAAGCCCTTGTACATATTCAGGTGTTTTACCTGGAAAGGGTGGGAACAGTTCAGCAGCATCTGGCCTGGGGCTCAGCTCACGTTTACTCACAGATGCCTCGGCACGGTCCCCCAGCTTTGCAATGAGGACGCTCCTTGCGTGGGGCATGAGTGGCTGGCTGTATGGGAGATGGTTCCCCACCTCTGACCAATTTCAGAACTGTTTACCGCTGGAGCAAGTGCCGTGACAGGGTTTTCCTCTGTATAACTCGTGGGTTCAATTTTTTTTTCTTTTATGTTTCAAGTTAGATGTTATTCCTCTTTTATGTATTTATAGATATAAGCATGGAAATAATTCATTCCTATAAATAGATCTGTGTGACGGGAAGAACTTTTTTCTGTTTTATTTTTAAATTTTATTTTTTAAAATTTTGAAATTTTATTTATGTTTTTATACAGCAGGTTATTATTAGTTATGTATTTTATGCATATACATGTATACAGGTCAATCCCAAACTCCCAACTCATCCCACCACCACCACCCCATGGCTTCCCACACTTGGTGTCCATACGTTTGTTCTCTACCTCTGTGTCTCTATTTCTTCCCTGCAAACCAGTTCATCTGTACCATTTTTAGGCTCCACATATATGCGTTAATAGACAATATTTGTTTTCCTCTTTCTGACTTACTTCATTCTGTATGACAGTCTCTCGATCCATCGATGTCTCTACAAATGACCCAGTTTCATTCCTTTTTATGGCCGAGTCATATTCCATTTTATATATGTACCACATCTTTATCCATTCATCTGTCTGTGGGCATTTAGGTTGCTTCCATTACCTGGCTATTGTAAATAGTGCTGCAACGAACATTGTGGTGAATGTGCCTTTTTGAAATACGGTTTTCTCTGGGTATATGCCCAGAAGTGGGATTGCTGGATCAGATGGTAATTCTATTTCTAGTTTTTTTAAGGAAACTCCATACTGTTCTCCATAGTGACTGTATCAATTTACATTCCCACCAATAGTGGAAGAGGGCTCCTTTTGTCCACACCCTCGCCAGAATTGGTTGTTTGTAGATTTTCTGATGATGCCGATTCTAACAGGTGTGAGGTGATACCTCATTGTAGTTTTGATTTGCATTTCTCTAATAATTAGTGCTGTTGAGCAGCTTTTCATGTGCGTCTTGGCCATCTCTGTGTCTCCTTTGAAGAAACGTCTCTTTAGATCTTCTGCCCATTTTTTTTGGGTTGTTTGTTTTTTTAATATTAAGCTGCATGAGCTGTTTATATATATTGGAGATTAAACCTGTGTCCATTGATTCGTTTGCAACTATTTCGCCCATTCTGAGGGATGCCTTTTTCCATTCCCGTGTTTTTTAACAAAAAAGGAAAGAAAGGAAAAGAAGCAGAACACTAATGTGCGTAAAATATGCCTTTTGAAACGGTCGTTTTGAAATATGGACGTCCTTTGAAGTTTTTGGTCGATATGTGACCCCAGGATTTGTTTTCAGGGCAGGTGTCATTTACAGGCCTGCAATGATTTTGAATATCAACTGACCATTAGCGTTGGGATTAAAGCTGCTGTTGTGTGAAACGGCCACAAGGTGGCAGCAGTTCACCCTTACCAAATCTGGTTACTAGGGCAAGAGAGCCTCAGTGGAAGTGGTGTTCTAGATTGGAGTTTAGAATGGAATGTGCCAGGAGAAAGCCCCTCACGTTTGTCTCACTACTTCTTGTTCGTGTTTTTAATTTAATTTTTTATTTTTTATTACAGCAAGTTTGATTACAATGTTTGGCTTGTTGTAGGTGTGGAAGATGTGGTTCTTTTACACATATACAGATGACTGTTCTTCTTGGGATCCTTTTCCCATGTACGTTATGACAGAATGTTGAGTAGTCCTCTCTTGGTATTCTGTAGGTCTTTGGTGATTATATATGTCACCTGTGTTTGTATATGTCTGTTAACCCCGATATCGTAATGAAACCAATCCTCACACCTTTCCATTGGTGAACCAAAAGTTTGTTTAATGAATCTGTGATTGCCCTTCTCTGTGGAAATATCTGCCCTGGTATCCATTTTTAGGTAACACCTATAAGTGATATGATATGGTATGTGTCTTTCACTTTCTGACTTACTACAAGTCACGTGATTACTTCTAGACTCATCTACGGTGCTGCCAATGGCATTGTGTCCTTTTTTCCCTTGGCTTCTCTTCTGCCTTAGCGGGGTCCATTTTCAACAATGTGATTCCCTGAGGGTTGTGGATTAGCTGACCTGGGCAGCCTTACCCTGCCGGCCCGCCCTCCCCAGGTGTGCCTCGTTGAGGTCAATATAAACAGAGCTCCAGGCAGCAATAGCCCCTGAAGCTGTGCCTGACTCCATATTCTCTGCCCCGTCAGCAGTCTCGGGGCTGTGCTGGTGGGAGGGAGTGAGGGGCCACAGCTTTGTGGGTGGCCCGGTGTGAGTGGGGTTCTGCTGGCCTTTCTGCAGGAGTTGCCAGGCTGCCGCCTGTAAATAAGAGGATGTGTCACCCATACCTTCCGCTGGAATTTCTCTCCGGACACAGGTGAGGAAGGAAAAAAGCAGTGGGGGCCGGGACAGGAGGGGTATCTCAGGCAGGGCAATGGAAAGATTCTGGAAGAGCGCCAGGGTCCAGGATCCCGCTGGCTGGCCTGCAGGCACCAAGTTGGCCTCCGTGCTGTCGCTGGTGTGGCTCCACGGTCCTTCCTCTAGGCTTTCAAGCCCTTGTACATATTCAGGTGTTTTACCTGGAAAGGGTGGGAACAGTTCAGCAGCATCTGGCCTGGGGCTCAGCTCACCTTTACTCACAGATGCCTCGGCACGGTCCCCCAGCTTTGCAATGAGGACGCTCCTTGCGTGGGGGGTGAGTGGCTGGCTGTATGGGAGATGGTTCCCCACCTCTGACCAATTTCAGAACTGTTTACCGCTGGAGCAAGTGCCGTGATACGGTTTTCCTCTGTATAACTCGTGGGTTCAATTTTTTTTTCCTTTTATGGTTCAAGTTAGATTTTATTCCTCTTTTATGTATTTATAAATATAAGCATGGAAATAATTCATTCCTATAAATACATCTGTGTGACGGGAAGAACTTTTTTCTGTTTTATTTTTAAATTTTATTTTTTAAAATTTTGAAATTTAATTTTATTTATGTTTTTATACAGCACGTTATTATTAGTTATGTATTTTATGCATATACATGTATACAGGTCAATCCCAATCTCCCAACTCATCCCACCACCACCACCCCATGGCTTCCCACACTTGGTGTGCATACGTTTGTTCTCTACCTCTGTGTCTCTATTTCTTCCCTGCAAACCAGTTCATCTGTACCATTTTTAGGCTCCACATATATGCATTAATATACAATATTTGTTTTCCTCTTTCTGACTTACTTCATTCTGTATGACAGTCTCTCGATCCATCGATGTCTCTACAAATGACCCAGTTTCATTCCTTTTTATGGCCGAGTCATATTCCATTTTATATATGTACCACATCTTTATCCATTCATCTGTCTGTGGGCATTTAGGTTGCTTCCATTACCTGGCTATTGTAAATAGTGCTGCAACGAACATTGTGGTGAATGTGCCTTTTTGAAATACGGTTTTCTCTGGGTATACGCCCAGAAGTGGGATTGCTGGATCAGATGGTAATTCTATTTCTAATTTTTTTAAGGAAACTCCATACTGTTCTCCATAGTGACTGTATCAATTTACATTCCCACCAATAGTGGAAGAGGGCTCCTTTTGTCCACACCCTCCCCAGAATTGGTTGTTTGTAGATTTTCTGATGATGCCGATTCTAACAGGTGTGAGGTGATACCTCAGTGTAGTTTTGATTTGCATTTCTCTAATAATTAGTGCTGTTGAGCAGCTTTTCATGTGCGTCTTGGCCATCTCTGTGTCTCCTTTGAAGAAACGTCTCTTTAGATCTTCTGCCCATTTTTTTTGGGTTGTTTGTTTTTTTTAATATTAAGCTGCATGAGCTGTTTATATATATTGGAGATTAAACCTGTGTCCATTGATTCGTTTGCAACGATTTTCGCCCATTCTGAGGGATGCCTTTTTCCATTCCCGTGTTTTTTAACAAGAAAGGAAAGAAAGGAAAAGAAGCAGAACACTAATGTGCGTAAAATATGCCTTTTGAAACGGTCGTTTTGAAATATGGACGTCCTTTGAAGTTTTTGGTCGATATGTGACCCCAGGATTTGTTTTCAGGGCAGGTGTCATTTACAGGCCTGCAATGATTTTGAATATCAACTGACCATTAGCGTTGGGATTAAAGCTGCTGTTGTGTGAAACGGCCACAAGGTGGCAGCAGTTCACCCTTACCAAATCTGGTTACTAGGGCAAGAGAGCCTCAGTGGAAGTGGTGTTCTAGATTGGAGTTTAGAATGGAATGTGCCAGGAGAAAGCCCCTCACGTTTGTCTCACTACTTCTTGTTCGTGTTTTAATTTAATTTTTTATTTTTTATTACAGCAAGTTTGATTACAATGTTTGGCTTGTTGTAGGTGTGGAAGATGTGGTTCTTTTACACATATACAGATGACTGTTCTTCTTGGGATCCTTTTCCCATGTACGTTATGACAGAATGTTGAGTAGTCCTCTCTTGGTATTCTGTAGGTCTTTGGTGATTATATATGTCACCTGTGTTTGTATATGTCTGTTAACCCCGAGATCGTAATGAAACCAATCCTCACACCTTTCCATTGGTGAACCATAAGTTTGTTTAATGAATCTGTGATTGCCCTTCTCCATGGAAATATCTGCCCTGGTATCCATTTTTAGGTAACACCTATAAGTGATATGATATGGTATGTGTCTTTCACTTTCTGACTTACTACAAGTCACGTGATTACTTCTAGACTCATCTACGGTGCTGCAAATGGCATTGTGTCCTTTTTTCCCTTGGCTTCTCTTCTGCCTTAGCGGGGTCCATTTTCAACAATGTGATTCCCTGAGGGTTGTGGATTAGCTGACCTGGGCAGCCTTACCCTGCCGGCCCGCCCTCCCCAGGTGTGCCTTTTTGAGGTCAATATAAACAGAGCTCCAGGCAGCAATAGCCCCTGAAGCTGTGCCTGACTCCATATTCTCTGCCCCGTCAGCCGTCTCGGGGCTGTGCTGGTGGGAGGGAGTGAGGGGCCACAGCTTTGTGGGTGGCCCGGTGTGAGTGGGGTTCTGCTGGCCTTTCTGCAGGAGTTGCCAGGCTGCCGCCTGTAAAGAAGAGGATGTGTCACCCATACCTTCCGCTGGAATTTCTCTCCGGACACAGGTGAGGAAGGAAAAAAGCAGTGGGGGCCGGGACAGGAGGGGTATCTCAGGCAGGGCAATGGAAAGCTTCTGGAAGAGCGCCAGGTTCCAGGACCACGCTGGCTGGCCTGCAGGCACCATGTTGGCCTGCGTGCTGTCGCTGGTGTGCTCCACGGTCCTTCCTCTAGGCTTTCAAGCCCTTGTACATATTCAGGTGTTTTACCTGGAAAGGGTGGGAACAGTTTAGCAGCAGCTGGCCTGGGGCTCAGCTCACGTTTACTCACAGATGCCTCGGCACGGTCCCCCAGCTTTGCAATGAGGACGCTCCTTGCGTGGGGGTGGGGTTGCTGGCTGTATGGGAGATGGTTCCCCACCTCTGAACAATTTCAGAATTGTTTACCACTGGAGCAAGTGCCGTGATAGGGTTTTCCTCTGTATAACTCGTGGGTTCACTTTTTTTTTCTTTTATGTTTCAAGTTAGATGTTATTCCTCTTTTATGTATTTATAGATATAAGCATGGAAATAATTCATTCCTATAAATACATCTGTGTGACGGGAAGAACTTTTTTCTGTTTTATTTTTAAATTTTATTTTTTAAAATTTTGAAATTTTATTTATTTTTTTATACAACACGTTATTATTAGTTATGTATTTTATGCATATACATTTATACAGATCAATCCCAAACTCACAACTCATCCCACCACCACCACCCCATGGCTTCCCACACTTGGTGTCCATACGTTTGTTCTCTACCTCTGTGTCTCTATTTCTTCCCTGAAAACCAGTTCATCTGTACCATTTTTAGCCTCCACATATATGCGTTAATAGACAATATTTGTTTTCCTCTTTCTGACTTACTTCATTCTGTATGACAGTCTCTCGATCCATTGATGTCTCTACAAATGACCCAGTTTCATTCCTTTTTATGGCCGAGTCATATTCCATTTTATATATGTACCACATCTTTATCCATTCATCTGTCTGTGGGCATTTAGGTTGCTTCCATTATCTGGCTATTGTAAATAGTGCTGCAACGAACATTGTGGTGAATGTGCCTTTTTGAAATACGGTTTTCTCTGGGTATATGCCCAGAAGTGGGATTGCTGGATCAGATGGTAATTCTATTTCTAATCTTTTTAAGGAAACTCCATACTGTTCTCCATAGGGACTGTATCAATTTACATTCCCACCAATAGTGGAAGAGAGCTCCTTTTGTCCACACCCTCCCCAGAATTGGTTGTTTGTAGATTTTCTGATGATGCCGATTCTAACAGGTGTGAGGTGATACCTCATTGTAGTTTTGATTTGCATTTCTCTAATAATTAGTGCTGTTGAGGAGCTTTTCATGTGCGTCTTGGCCATCTCTGTGTCTCCTTTGAAGAAACGTCTCTTTAGATCTTCTGCCCATTTTTTTGGGGTTGTTTGTTTTTTTAATATTAAGCTGCATGAGCTGTTTATATATATTGGAGATTAAACCTCTGTCCATTGATTCGTCTGCAACGATTTTCGCCAATTCTGAGGGATGCCTTTTTCCATTCCCGTGTTTTTTAACAAAAAAGGAAAGAAAGGAAAAGAAGCAGAACACTAATGTGCGTAAAATATGCCTTTTGAAACGGTCGTTTTGAAATATGGACGTCCTTTGAATTTTTTGGTCGATATGTGACCCCAGGATTTGTTTTCAGGGCAGGTGTCATTTACAGGCCTGCAATGATTTTGAATATCAACTGACCATTAGCGTTGGGATTAAAGCTGCTGTTGTGTGAAACGGCCACAAGGTGGCAGCAGTTCACCCTTACCAAATCTGGTTACTAGGGCAAGAGAGCCTCAGTGGAAGTGGTGTTCTAGATTGGAGTTTAGAATGGAATGTGCCAGGAGAAAGCCCCTCACGTTTGTCTCACTACTTCTTGTTCGTGTTTTTAATTTAATTTTTTATTTTTTATTACAGCAAGTTTGATTACAATGTTTGGCTTGTTGTAGGTGTGGAAGATGTGGTTCTTTTACACATATACAGATGACTGTTCTTCTTGGGATCCTTTTCCCATGTACGTTATGACAGAATGTTGAGTAGTCCTCTCTTGGTATTCTGTAGGTCTTTGGTGATTATATATGTCACCTGTGTTTGTATATGTCTGTTAACCCCGATATCGTAATGAAACCAATCCTCACACCTTTCCATTGGTGAACCATAAGTTTGTTTAATGAATCTGTGATTGCCCTTCTCCGTGGAAATATCTGCCCTGGTATCCATTTTTAGGTAACACCTATAAGTGATATGATATGGTATGTGTCTTTCACTTTCTGACTTACTACAAGTCACGTGATTACTTCTAGACTCATCTACGGTGCTGCAAATTGCATTGTGTCCTTTTTTCCCTTGGCTTCTCTTCTGCCTTAGCGGGGTCCATTTTCAACAATGTGATTCCCTGAGGGTTGTGGATTAGCTGACCTGGGCAGCCTTACCCTGCCGGCCTGCCCTCCACAGGTGTGCCTCGTTGAGGTCAATATAAACAGAGCTCCAGGCAGCAATAGCCCCTGAAGCTGTGCCTGACTCCATATTCTCTGCCCCGTCAGCAGTCTCGGGGCTGTGCTGGTGGGAGGGAGTGAGGGGCCACAGCTTTGTGGGTGGCCCGGTGTGAGTGGGGTTCTGCTGGCCTTTCTGCAGGAGTTGCCAGGCTGCCGCCTGTAAAGAAGAGGATGTGTCACCCATACCTTCCACTGGAATTTCTCTCCGGACAGAGTTGAGGAAGGAAAAAAGCAGTGGGGGCCGGGACAGGAGGGGTATCTCAGGCAGGGCAATGGAAAGCTTCTGGAAGAGCGCCAGGGTCCAGGACCACGCTGGCTGGCCTGCAGGCACCAAGTTGCCCTGCGTGCTGTCGCTGGTGTGGCTCCACGGTCCTTCCTCTAGGCTTTCAAGCCCTTGTACATATTCAGGTGTTTTACCTGGAAAGGGTGGGAACAGTTCAGCAGCAGCTGGCCTGGGGCTCAGCTCACGTTTACTCACAGATGCCTCGGCACGGTCCCCCAGCTTTGCAATGAGGACTCTCCTTGCGTGGGGGTTGGTTTGCTGGCTGTATGGGAGATGGTTCCCCACCTCTGACCAATTTCAGAATTGTTTACCACTGGAGCAAGTGCCGTGATAGTGTTTTCCTCTGTATAACTCGTGGGTTCACTTTTTTTTTCTTTTATGTTTCAAGTTAGATGTTATTCCTCTTTTATGTATTTATAGATATAAGCATGGAAATAATTCATTCCTATAAATACATCTGTGTGACGGGAAGAACTTTTTTCTGTTTTATTTTTAAATTTTATTTTTTAAAATTTTGAAATTTTATTTATTTTTTTATACAGCACGTTATTATTAGTTATGTATTTTATGCATATACATGTATACAGATCAATCCCAAACTCCCAAC
The DNA here is from genome assembly GCF_964341445.2 of Mesoplodon mirus. Taxonomy (NCBI): domain Eukaryota; kingdom Metazoa; phylum Chordata; class Mammalia; order Artiodactyla; family Ziphiidae; genus Mesoplodon; species Mesoplodon mirus. The sequence goes on along the minus strand of NW_028294877.1, from coordinate 81,875 downwards.
TCATCCCACCACCACCACCCCATGGCTTCCCACACTTGGTGTCCATACGTTTGTTCTCTACCTCTGTGTCTCTATTTCTTCCCTGAAAACCAGTTCATCTGTACCATTTTTATCCTCCACATATATGCGTTAATAGACAATATTTGTTTTCCTCTTTCTGACTTACTTCATTCTGTATGACAGTCTCTCGATCCATCGATGTCTCTACAAATGACCCAGTTTCATTCCTTTTTATGGCCGAGTCATATTCCATTTTATATATCTACCACATCTTTATCCATTCATCTGTCTGTGGGCATTTAGGTTGCTTCCATTACCTGGCTATTGTAAATAGTGCTGCAACGAACATTGTGGTGAATGTGCCTTTTTGAAATACGGTTTTCTCTGGGTATATGCCCAGAAGTGGGATTGCTGGATCAGATGGTAATTCTATTTCTAGTTTTTTTAAGGAAACTCCATACTGTTCTCCATAGTGACTGTATCAATTTACATTCCCACCAATAGTGGAAGAGGGCTCCTTTTGTCCACACCCTCCCCAGAATTGGTTGTTTGTAGATTTTCTGATGATGCCGATTCTAACAGGTGTGAGGTGATACCTCATTGTAGTTTTGATTTGCATTTCTCTAATAATTAGTGCTGTTGAGCAGCTTTTCATGTGTGTCTTGGCCATCTCTGTGTCTCCTTTGAAGAAACGTCTCTTTAGATCTTCTGCCCATTTTTTTTGGGATGTTTGTTTTTTTAATATTAAGCTGCATGAGCTGTTTATATATATTGGAGATTGAACCTGTGTCCATTGATTCGTTTGCAACGATTTTCGCCCATTCTGAGGGATGCCTTTTTCCATTCCCGTGTTTTTTAACAAAAAAGGAAAGAAAGGAAAAGAAGCAGAACACTAATGTGCGTAAAATATGCCTTTCGAAATGGTCGTTTTGAAATATGGACGTCCTTTGAATTTTTTGGTCGATATGTGACACCAGGATTTGTTTTCAGGTCAGGTGTCATTTACAGGCCTGCAATGATTTTGAATATCAACTGACCATTAGCGTTGGGATTAAAGCTGCTGTTGTGTGAAACGGCCACAAGGTGGCAGCAGTTCACCCTTACCAAATCTTGTTACTAGGGCAAGAGAGCCTCAGTGGAAGTGGTGTTCTAGATTGGAGTTTAGAATGGAATGTGCCAGGAGAAAGCCCCTCACGTTTGTCTCACTACTTCTTGTTCGTGTTTTTAATTTAATTTTTTTTATTTTTTATTACAGCAAGTTTGATTACAATGTTTGGCTTGTTGTAGGTGTGGAAGATGTGGTTCTTTTACACATATACAGATGTCTGTTCTTCCTGGGATCCTTTTCCCATGTACGTTATGACAGAATGTTGAGTAGTCCTCTCTTGGTATTCTGTAGGTATTTGGTGATTATATATGTCACCTGTGTTTGTATATGTCTGTTAACCCCGATATCGTAATGAAACCAATCCTCACACCTTTCCATTGGTGAACCATAAGTTTGTTTAATGAATCTGTGATTGCCCTTCTCCGTGGAAATATCTGCCCTGGTATCCATTTTTAGGTAACACCTATAAGTGATATGATATGGTATGTGTCTTTCACTTTCTGACTTACTACAAGTCACGTGATTACTTCTAGACTCATCTACGGTGCTGCCAATGGCATTGTGTCCTTTTTTCCCTTGGCTTCTCTTCTGCCTTAGCGAGGTCCATTTTCAACAATGTGATTCCCTGAGGGTTGTGGATTAGCTGACCTGGGCAGCCTTACCCTGCCGGCCCGCCCTCCCCAGGTGTGCCTCGTTGAAGTCAATATAAACAGAGCTCCAGGCAGCAATAGACCCTGAAGCTGTGCCTGACTCCATATTCTCTGCCCCGTCAGCAGTCTCGGGGCTGTGCTGGTGGGAGGGAGTGAGGGGCCACAGCTTTGTGGGTGGCCCGGTGTGAGTGGGGTTCTGCTGGCCTTTCTGCAGGAGTTGCCAGGCTGCCGCCTGTAAAGAAGAGGATGTGTCACCCATACCTTCCGCTGGAATTTCTCTCCGGACATAGGTGAGGAACGAAAAAAGCAGTGGGGTCCGGGAAGGAGGGGTTTTTCAGGCAGGGCAATGGAAAGCTTCTGGAAGAGCACCCGGGGCCAGGACCACCCTAGCTGGCCTGCAGGCACCAAGTTGGCCTGCGTGCTGTCGCTGGTGTGGCTCCACGGTCCTTCCTCTAGGCTTTCAAGCCCTTGTACATATTCAGGTGTTTTACCTGGAAAGGGTGGGAACAGTTTAGCAGCAGCTGGCCTGGGGCTCAGCTCACGTTTACTCACAGATGCCTCGGCACGGTCCCCCAGCTTTGCAATGAGGACGCTCCTTGCGTGGGGGTTGGGTTGCTGTCTGTATGGGAGATGGTTCCCCACCTCTGACCAATTTCAGAATTGTTTACCACTGGAGCAAGTGCCGTGATAGGGTTTTCCTCTGTATAAGTCGTGGGTTCACTTTTTTTTTCTTTTATGTTTCAAGTTAGATGTTATTCCTCTTTTATGTATTTATAGATATAAGCATGGAAATAATTCATTCCTATAAATACATCTGTGTGACGGGAAGAACTTTTTTCTGTTTTATTTTTAAATTTTATTTTTTAAAATTTTGAAATTTTATTTATTTTTTTATACAGCACGTTATTATTAGTTATGTATTTTATGCATATACATGTATACAGATCAATCCCAAACTCCCAACTCATCCCACCACCACCACCCCATGGCTTCCCACACTTGGTGTCCATACGTTTGTTCTCTACCTCTGTGTCTCTATTTCTTCCCTGAAAACCAGTTCATCTGTACCATTTTTAGGCTCCACATATATGCGTTAATAGACAATATTTGTTTTCCTCTTTCTGACTTACTTCATTCTGTATGACAGTCTCTCGATCCATCGATGTCTCTACAAATGACCCAGTTTCATTCCTTTTTATGGCCGAGTCATATTCCATTTTATATATCTACCACATCTTTATCCATTCATCTGTCTGTGGGCATTTAGGTTGCTTCCATTACCTGGCTATTGTAAATACTGCTGCAACGAACATTGTGGTGAATGTGCCTTTTTGAAATACGGTTTTCTCTGGGTATATGCCCAGAAGTGGGATTGCTGGATCAGATGGTAATTCTATTTCTAGTTTTTTTAAGGAAACTCCATACTGTTCTCCATAGTGACTGTATCAATTTACATTCCCACCAATAGTGGAAGAGGGCTCCTTTTGTCCACACCCTCCCCAGAATTGGTTGTTTGTAGATTTTCTGATGATGCCGATTCTAACAGGTGTGAGGTGATACCTCATTGTAGTTTTGATTTGCATTTCTCTAATAATTAGTGCTGTTGAGCAGCTTTTCATGTGTGTCTTGGCCATCTCTGTGTCTCCTTTGAAGAAACGTCTCTTTAGATCTTCTGCCCATTTTTTTTTGGGATGTTTGTTTTTTTAATATTAAGCTGCATGAGCTGTTTATATATATTGGAGATTGAACCTGTGTCCATTGATTCGTTTGCAACGATTTTCGCCCATTCTGAGGGATGCCTTTTTCCATTCCCGTGTTTTTTAACAAAAAAGGAAAGAAAGGAAAAGAAGCAGAACACTAATGTGCGTAAAATATGCCTTTTGAAACGGTCGTTTTGAAATATGGACGTCCTTTGAAGTTTTTGGTCGATATGTGACCCCAGGATTTGTTTTCAGGGCAGGTGTCATTGCAGGCCTGCAATGATTTTGAATATCAACTGACCATTAGCGTTGGGATTAAAGCTGCTGTTGTGTGAAACGGCCACAAGGTGGCAGCAGTTCACCCTTACCAAATCTGGTTACTAGGGCAAGAGAGCCTCAGTGGAAGTGGTGTTCTAGATTGGAGTTTAGAATGGAATGTGCCAGGAGAAAGCCCCTCACGTTTGTCTCACTACTTCTTGTTCGTGTTTTTAATTTAATTTTTTATTTTTTATTACAGCAAGTTTGATTACAATGTTTGGCTTGTTGTAGGTGTGGAAGATGTGGTTCTTTTACACATATACAGATGTCTGTTCTTCCTGGGATCCTTTTCCCATGTACGTTATGACAGAATGTTGAGTAGTCCTCTCTTGGTATTCTGTAGGTCTTTGGTGATTATATATGTCACCTGTGTTTGTATATGTCTGTTAACCCCGATATCGTAATGAAACCAATCCTCACACCTTTCCATTGGTGAACCATAAGTTTGTTTAATGAATCTGTGATTGCCCTTCTCCGTGGAAATATCTGCCCTGGTATCCATTTTTAGGTAACACCTATAAGTGATATGATATGGTATGTGTCTTTCACTTTCTGACTTACTACAAGTCACGTGATTACTTCTAGACTCATCTACGGTGCTGCCAATGGCATTGTGTCCTTTTTTCCCTTGGCTTCTCTTCTGCCTTAGCGAGGTCCATTTTCAACAATGTGATTCCCTGAGGGTTGTGGATTAGCTGACCTGGGCAGCCTTACCCTGCCGGCCCGCCCTCCCCAGGTGTGCCTCGTTGAAGTCAATATAAACAGAGCTCCAGGCAGCAATAGACCCTGAAGCTGTGCCTGACTCCATATTCTCTGCCCCGTCAGCAGTCTCGGGGCTGTGCTGGTGGGAGGGAGTGAGGGGCCACAGCTTTGTGGGTGGCCCGGTGTGAGTGGGGTTCTGCTGGCCTTTCTGCAGGAGTTGCCAGGCTGCCGCCTGTAAAGAAGAGGATGTGTCACCCATACCTTCCGCTGGAATTTCTCTCCGGACATAGGTGAGGAACGAAAAAAGCAGTGGGGTCCGGGAAGGAGGGGTTTTTCAGGCAGGGCAATGGAAAGCTTCTGGAAGAGCACCCGGGGCCAGGACCACCCTAGCTGGCCTGCAGGCACCAAGTTGGCCTGCGTGCTGTCGCTGGTGTGGCTCCACGGTCCTTCCTCTAGGCTTTAAAGCCCTTGTACATATTCAGGTGTTTTACCTGGAAAGGGTGGGAACAGTTCAGCAGCATCTGGCCTGGGGCTCAGCTCACGTTTACTCACAGATGCCTCGGCACGGTCCCCCAGCTTTGCAATGAGGATGCTCCTTGCGTGGGGGGTGGGTTGCTGGCTGTATGGGAGATGGTTCCCCACCTCTGACCAATTTCAGAATTGTTTACCACTGGAGCAAGTGCCGTGATAGGGTTTTCCTCTGTATAAGTCGTGGGTTCACTTTTTTTTTCTTTTATGTTTCAAGTTAGATGTTATTCCTCTTTTATGTATTTATAGATATAAGCATGGAAATAATTCATTCCTATAAATACATCTGTGTGACGGGAAGAACTTTTTTCTGTTTTATTTTTAAATTTTATTTTTTAAAATTTTGAAATTTTATTTATTTTTTTATACAGCACGTTATTATTAGTTATGTATTTTATGCATATACATGTATACAGATCAATCCCAAACTCCCAACTCATCCCACCACCACCACCCCATGGCTTCCCACACTTGGTGTCCATACGTTTGTTCTCTACCTCTGTGTCTCTATTTCTTCCCTGCAAACCAGTTCATCTGTACCATTTTTAGGCTCCACATATATGCGTTAATAGACAATATTTGTTTTCCTCTTTCTGACTTACTTCATTCTGTATGACAGTCTCTCGATCCATCGATGTCTCTACAAATGACCCAGTTTCATTCCTTTTTTAGGCCGAGTCATATTCCATTTTATATATGTACCACATCTTTATCCATTCATCTGTCTGTGGGCATTTAGGTTGCTTCCATTACCTGGCTATTGTAAATAGTGCTGCAACGAACATTGTGGTGAATGTGCCTTTTTGAAATACGGTTTTCTCTGGGTATATGCCCAGAAGTGGGATTGCTGGATCAGATGGTAATTCTATTTCTAGTTTTTTTAAGGAAACTCCATACTGTTCTCCATAGTGACTGTATCAATTTACATTCCCACCAATAGTGGAAGAGGGCTCCTTTTGTCCACACCCTCCCCAGAATTGGTTGTTTGTAGATTTTCTGATGATGCCGATTCTAAGAGGTGTGAGGTGATACCTCATTGTAGTTTTGATTTGCATTTCTCTAATAATTAGTGCTGTTGAGCAGCTTTTCATGTGCGTCTTGGCCATCTCTGTGTCTCCTTTGAAGAAACGTCTCTTTAGATCTTCTGCCCATTTTTTTTGGGATGTTTGTTTTTTTAATATTAAGCTGCATGAGCTGTTTATATATATTGGAGATTGAACCTGTGTCCATTGATTCGTTTGCAACGATTTTCGCCCATTCTGAGGTTTGCCTTTTTCCATTCCCGTGTTTTTTAACAAAAAAGGAAAGAAAGGAAAAGAAGCAGAACACTAATGTGCGTAAAATATGCCTTTTGAAACGGTCGTTTTGAAATATGGACGTCCTTTGAAATTTTTGGTCGATATGTGACCCCAGGATTTGTTTTCAGGGCAGGTGTCATTTACAGGCCTGCAATGATTTTGAATATCAACTGACCATTAGCGTTGGGATTAAAGCTGCTGTTGTGTGAAACGGCCACAAGGTGGCAGCAGTTCACCCTTACCAAATCTGGTTACTAGGGCAAGAGAGCCTCAGTGGAAGTGGTGTTCTAGATTGGAGTTTAGAATGGAATGTGCCAGGAGAAAGCCCCTCACGTTTGTCTCACTACTTCTTGTTCGTGTTTTTAATTTAAGTTTTTTATTTTTTATTACAGCAAGTTTGATTACAATGTTTGGCTTGTTGTAGGTGTGGAAGATGTGGTTCTTTTACACATATACAGATGTCTGTTCTTCCTGGGATCCGTTTCCCATGTACGTTATGACAGAATGTTGAGTAGTCCTCTCTTGGTATTCTGTAGGTCTTTGGTGATTATATATGTCACCTGTGTTTGTATATGTCTGTTAACCCCAATATCGTAATGAAACCAATCCTCACACCTTTCCATTGGTGAACCATAAGTTTGTTTAATGAATCTGTGATTGCCCTTCTCCGTGGAAATATCTGCCCTGGTATCCATTTTTAGGTAACACCTATAAGTGATATGATATGGTATGTGTCTTTCACTTTCTGACTTACTACAAGTCACGTGATTACTTCTAGACTCATCTACGGTGCTGCAAATGGCATTGTGTCCTTTTTTCCCTTGGCTTCTCTTCTGCCTTAGCGAGGTCCATTTTCAACAATGTGATTCCCTGAGGGTTGTGGATTAGCTGACCTGGGCAGCCTTACCCTGCCGGCCCGCCCTCCCCAGGTGTGCCTCGTTGAAGTCAATATAAACAGAGCTCCAGGCAGCAATAGCCCCTGAAGCTGTGCCTGACTCCATATTCTCTGCCCCGTCAGCAGTCTCGGGGCTGTGCTGGTGGGAGGGAGTGAGGGGCCACAGCTTTGTGGGTGGCCCGGTGTGAGTGGGGTTCTGCTGGCCTTTCTGCAGGAGTTGCCAGGCTGCCGCCTGTAAAGAAGAGGATGTGTCACCCATACCTTCCGCTGGAATTTCTCTCCGGACAGAGGTGAGGAACGAAGAAAGCAGTGGGGTCCGGGAAGGAGGGGTTTTTCAGGCAGGGCAATGGAAAGCTTCTGGAAGAGCGCCCGGGGCCAGGACCACCCTAGCTGGCCTGCAGGCACCAAGTTGGCCTGCGTGCTGTCGCTGGTGTGGCTCCACGGTCCTTCCTCTAGGCTTTCAAGCCCTTGTACATATTCAGGTGTTTTACCTGGAAAGGGTGGGAACAGTTCAGCAGCAGCTGGCCTGGGGCTCAGCTCACGTTTACTCACAGATGCCTCGGCACGGTCCCCCAGCTTTGCAATGAGGATGCTCCTTGCGTGGGGGTTGGGTTGCTGTCTGTATGGGAGATGGTTCCCCACCTCTGACCAATTTCAGAATTGTTTACCACTGGAGCAAGTGCTGTGATAGTGTTTTCCTCTGTATAACTCGTGGGTTCACTTTTTTTTTCTTTTATGTTTCAAGTTAGATGTTATTCCTCTTTTATGTATTTATAGATATAAGCATGGAAATAATTCATTCCTATAAATACATCTGTGTGACGGGAAGAACTTTTTTCTGTTTTATTTTTAAATTTTATTTTTTAAAATTTTGAAATTTTATTTATTTTTTTATACAGCACGTTATTATTAGTTATGTATTTTATGCATATACATGTATACAGATCAATCCCAAACTCCCAACTCATCCCACCACCACCACCCCATGGCTTCCCACACTTGGTGTCCATACGTTTGTTCTCTACCTCTGTGTCTCTATTTCTTCCCTGCAAACCAGTTCATCTGTACCATTTTTAGGCTCCACATATATGCGTTAATAGACAATATTTGTTTTCCTCTTTCTGACTTACTTCATTCTGTATGACAGTCTCTCGATCCATCAATGTCTCTACAAATGACCCAGTTTCATTCCTTTTTTTGGCCGAGTCATATTCCATTTTATATATGTACCACATCTTTATCCATTCATCTGTCTGTGGGCATTTAGGTTGCTTCCATTACCTGGCTATTGTAAATAGTGCTGCAACGAACATTGTGGTGAATGTGCCTTTTTGAAATACGGTTTTCTCTGGGTATATGCCCAGAAGTGGGATTGCTGGATCAGATGGTAATTCTATTTCTAGTTTTTTTAAGGAAACTCCATACTGTTCTCCATAGTGACTGTATCAATTTACATTCCCACCAATAGTGGAAGAGGGCTCCTTTTGTCCACACCCTCCCCAGAATTGGTTGTTTGTAGATTTTCTGATGATGCCGATTCTAAGAGGTGTGAGGTGATACCTCATTGTAGTTTTGATTTGCATTTCTCTAATAATTAGTGCTGTTGAGCAGCTTTTCATGTGCGTCTTGGCCATCTCTGTGTCTCCTTTGAAGAAACGTCTCTTTAGATCTTCTGCCCATTTTTTTTGGGATGTTTGTTTTTTTAATATTAAGCTGCATGAGCTGTTTATATATATTGGAGATTGAACCTGTGTCCATTGATTCGTTTGCAACGATTTTCGCCCATTCTGAGGGATGCCTTTTTCCATTCCCGTGTTTTTTAACAAAAAAGGAAAGAAAGGAAAAGAAGCAGAACACTAATGTGCGTAAAATATGCCTTTTGAAACGGTCGTTTTGAAATATGGACGTCCTTTGAAGTTTTTGGTCGATATGTGACCCCAGGATTTGTTTTCAGGGCAGGTGTCATTTACAGGCCTGCAATGATTTTGAATATCAACTGACCATTAGCGTTGGGATTAAAGCTGCTGTTGTGTGAAACGGCCACAAGGTGGCAGCAGTTCACCCTTACCAAATCTGGTTACTAGGGCAAGAGAGCCTCAGTGGAAGTGGTGTTCTAGATTGGAGTTTAGAATGGAATGTGCCAGGAGAAAGCCCCTCACGTTTGTCTCACTACTTCTTGTTCGTGTTTTTAATTTAAGTTTTTTTATTTTTTATTACAGCAAGTTTGATTACAATGTTTGGCTTGTTGTAGGTGTGGAAGATGTGGTTCTTTTACACATATACAGATGTCTGTTCTTCCTGGGATCCGTTTCCCATGTACGTTATGACAGAATGTTGAGTAGTCCTCTCTTGGTATTCTGTAGGTCTTTGGTGATTATATATGTCACCTGTGTTTGTATATGTCTGTTAACCCCGATATCGTAATGAAACCAATCCTCACACCTTTCCATTGGTGAACCATAAGTTTGTTTAATGAATCTGTGATTGCCCTTCTCCGTGGAAATATCTGCCCTGGTATCCATTTTTAGGTAACACCTATAAGTGATATGATATGGTATGTGTCTTTCACTTTCTGACTTACTACAAGTCACGTGATTGCTTCTAGACTCATCTACAGTGCTGCAAATGGCATTGTGTCCTTTTTTCCCTTGGCTTCTCTTCTGCCTTAGCGAGGTCCATTTTCAACAATGTGATTCCCTGAGGGTTGTGGATTAGCTGACCTGGGCAGCCTTACCCTGCCGGCCAGCCCTCCCCAGGTGTGCCTCGTTGAAGTCAATATAAACAGAGCTCCAGGCAGCAATAGCCCCTGAAGCTGTGCCTGACTCCATATTTTCTGCCCCGTCAGCAGTCTCGGGGCTGTGCTGGTGGGAGGGAGTGAGGGGCCACAGCTTTGTGGGTGGCCCGGTGTGAGTGGGGTTCTGCTGGCCTTTCTGCAGGAGTTGCCAGGCTGCCGCCTGTAAAGAAGAGGACGTGTCACCCATACCTTCCGCTGGAATTTCTCTCCGGACAGAGGTGAGGAACGAAAAAAGCAGTGGGGTCCGGGAAGGAGGGGTTTTTCAGGCAGGGCAATGGAAAGCTTCTGGAAGAGCGCCCGGGGCCAGGACCACCCTAGCTGGCCTTCAGGCACCAAGTTGGCCTGCGTGCTGTCGCTGGTGTGGCTCCACGGTCCTTCCTCTAGGCTTTCAAGCCCTTGTACATATTCAGGTGTTTTACCTGGAAAGGGTGGGAACAGTTCAGCAGCAGCTGGCCTGGGGCTCAGCTCACGTTTACTCACAGATGCCTCGGCACGGTCCCCCAGCTTTGCAATGAGGATGCTCCTTGCGTGGGGGTTGGGTTGCTGGCTGTATGGGAGATGGTTCCCCACTTCTGACCAATTTCAGAATTGTTTACCACTGGAGCAAGTGCCGTGATAGGGTTTTCCTCTGTATAAGTCGTGGGTTCACTTTTTTTTTCTTTTATGTTTCAAGTTAGATGTTATTCCTCTTTTATGTATTTATAGATATAAGCATGGAAATAATTCATTCCTATAAATACATCTGTGTGACGGGAAGAACTTTTTTCTGTTTTATTTTTAAATTTTATTTTTTAAAATTTTGAAATTTTATTTATTTTTTTATACAGCACGTTATTATTAGTTATGTATTTTATGCATATACATGTATACAGATCAATCCCAAACTCCCAACTCATCCCACCACCACCACCCCATGGCTTCCCACACTTGGTGTCCATACGTTTGTTCTCTACCTCTGTGTCTCTATTTCTTCCCTGAAAACCAGTTCATCTGTACCATTTTTAGGCTCCACATATATGCGTTAATAGACAATATTTGTTTTCCTCTTTCTGACTTACTTCATTCTGTATGACAGTCTCTCGATCCATCGATGTCTCTACAAATGACCCAGTTTCATTCCTTTTTTTGGCCGAGTCATATTCCATTTTATATATGTACCACATCTTTATCCATTCATCTGTCTGTGGGCATTTAGGTTGCTTCCATTACCTGGCTATTGTAAATAGTGCTGCAACGAACATTGTGGTGAATGTGCCTTTTTGAAATACGGTTTTCTCTGGGTATATGCCCAGAAGTGGGATTGCTGGATCAGATGGTAATTCTATTTCTAGTTTTTTTAAGGAAACTCCATACTGTTCTCCATAGTGACTGTATCAATTTACATTCCCACCAATAGTGGAAGAGGGCTCCTTTTGTCCACACCCTCCCCAGAATTGGTTGTTTGTAGATTTTCTGATGATGCCGATTCTAACAGGTGTGAGGTGATACCTCATTGTAGTTTTGATTTGCATTTCTCTAATAATTAGTGCTGTTGAGCAGCTTTTCATGTGTGTCTTGGCCATCTCTGTGTCTCCTTTGAAGAAACGTCTCTTTAGATCTTCTGCCCATTTTTTTTTGGGATGTTTGTTTTTTTAATATTAAGCTGCATGAGCTGTTTATATATATTGGAGATTGAACCTGTGTCCATTGATTCGTTTGCAATGATTTTCGCCCATTCTGAGGGATGCCTTTTTCCATTCCCGTGTTTTTTAACAAAAAAGGAAAGAAAGGAAAAGAAGCAGAACACTAATGTGCGTAAAATATGCCTTTTGAAACGGTCGTTTTGAAATATGGACGTCCTTTGAATTTTTTGGTCGATATGTGACCCCAGGATTTGTTTTCAGGGCAGGTGTCATTTACAGGCCTGCAATGATTTTGAATATCAACTGACCATTAGCGTTGGGATTAAAGCTGCTGTTGTGTGAAACAGCCACAAGGTGGCAGCAGTTCACCCTTACCAAATCTGGTTACTAGGGCAAGAGAGCCTCAGTGGAAGTGGTGTTCTAGATTGGAGTTTAGAATGGAATGTGCCAGGAGAAAGCCCCTCACGTTTGTCTCACTACTTCTTGTTCGTGTTTTTAATTTAAGTTTTTTATTTTTTATTACAGCAAGTTTGATTACAATGTTTGGCTTGTTGTAGGTGTGGAAGATGTGGTTCTTTTACACATATACAGATGTCTGTTCTTCCTGGGATCCGTTTCCCATATACGTTATGACAGAATGTTGAGTAGTCCTCTCTTGGTATTCTGTAGGTCTTTGGTGATTATATATGTCACCTGTGTTTGTATATGTCTGTTAACCCCGATATCGTAATGAAACCAATCCTCACACCTTTCCATTGGTGAACCATAAGTTTGTTTAATGAATCTGTGATTGCCCTTCTCCGTGGAAATATCTGCCCTGGTATCCATTTTTAGGTAACACCTATAAGTGATATGATATGGTATGTGTCTTTCACTTTCTGACTTACTACAAGTCACGTGATTACTTCTAGACTCATCTACGGTGCTGCCAATGGCATTGTGTCCTTTTTTCCCTTGGCTTCTCTTCTGCCTTAGCGAGGTCCATTTTCAACAATGTGATTCCCTGAGGGTTGTGGATTAGCTGACCTGGGCAGCCTTACCCTGCCAGCCCGCCCTCCCCAGGTGTGCCTCGTTGAAGTCAATATAAACAGAGCTCCAGGCAGCAATAGCCCCTGAAGCTGTGCCTGACTCCATATTCTCTGCCCCGTCAGCAGTCTCGGGGCTGTGCTGGTGGGAGGGAGTGAGGGGCCACAGCTTTGTGGGTGGCCCGGTGTGAGTGGGGTTCTGCTGGCCTTTCTGCAGGAGTTGCCAGGCTGCCGCCTGTAAAGAAGAGGATGTGTCACCCATACCTTCCGCTGGAATTTCTCTCCGGACAGAGGTGAGGAACGAAAAAAGCAGTGGGGTCCGGGAAGGAGGGGTTTTTCAGGCAGGGCAATGGAAAGCTTCTGGAAGAGCGCCCGGGGCCAGGACCACCCTAGCTGGCATGCAGGCACCAAGTTGGCCTGCGTGCTGTCGCTGGTGTGGCTCCACGGTCCTTCCTCTAGGCTTTCAAGCCCTTGTACATATTCAGGTGTTTTACCTGGAAAGGGTGGGAACAGTTCAGCAGCAGCTGGCCTGGGGCTCAGCTCACGTTTACTCACAGATGCCTCGGCACGGTCCCCCAGCTTTGCAATGAGGATGCTCCTTGCGTGGGGGGTGGGTTGCTGGCTGTATGGGAGATGATTCCCCACCTCTGACCAATTTCAGAATTGTTTACCACTGGAGCAAGTGCCCTGATAGGGTTTTCCTCTGTATAACTCGTGGGTTCAGGATTTGTTTTTCTTTTATGGTTCAAGTTAGATTTTATTCCTCTTTTATGTATTTATAGATATAAGCATGGAAATAATTCATTCCTATAAATACATCTGTGTGACGGGAAGAACTTTTTTCTGTTTTATTTTTAAATTTTATTTTTTAAAATTTTGAAATTTTATTTATTTTTTTATACAGCACGTTATTATTAGTTATGTATTTTATGCATATACATGTATACAGATCAATCCCAAACTCCCAACTCATCCCACCACCACCACCCCATGGCTTCCCACACTTGGTGTCCATACGTTTGTTCTCTACCTCTGTGTCTCTATTTCTTCCCTGAAAACCAGTTCATCTGTACCATTTTTAGGCTCCACATATATGCGTTAATAGACAATATTTGTTTTCCTCTTTCTGACTTACTTCATTCTGTATGACAGTCTCTCGATCCATCGATGTCTCTACAAATGACCCAGTTTCATTCCTTTTTATGGCCGAGTCATATTCCATTTTATATATCTACCACATCTTTATCCATTCATCTGTCTGTGGGCATTTAGGTTGCTTCCATTACCTGGCTATTGTAAATAGTGCTGCAACGAACATTGTGGTGAATGTGCCTTTTTGAAATACGGTTTTCTCTGGGTATATGCCCAGAAGTGGGATTGCTGGATCAGATGGTAATTCTATTTCTAGTTTTTTTAAGGAAACTCCATACTGTTCTCCATAGTGACTGTATCAATTTACATTCCCACCAATAGTGGAAGAGGGCTCCTTTTGTCCACACCCTCCCCAGAATTGGTTGTTTGTAGATTTTCTGATGATGCCGATTCTAACAGGTGTGAGGTGATACCTCATTGTAGTTTTGATTTGCATTTCTCTAATAATTAGTGCTGTTGAGCAGCTTTTCATGTGCGTCTTGGCCATCTCTGTGTCTCCTTTGAAGAAACGTCTCTTTAGATCTTCTGCCCATTTTTTTTTTGGGATGTTTGTTTTTTTAATATTAAGCTGCATGAGCTGTTTATATATATTGGAGATTGAACCTGTGTCCATTGATTCGTTTGCAACGATTTTCGCCCATTCTGAGGTTTGCCTTTTTCCATTCCCGTGTTTTTTAACAAAAAAGGAAAGAAAGGAAAAGAAGCAGAACACTAATGTGCGTAAAATATGCCTTTTGAAACGGTCGTTTTGAAATATGGACGTCCTTTGAATTTTTTGGTCGATATGTGACCCCAGGATTTGTTTTCAGGGCAGGTGTCATTTACAGGCCTGCAATGATTTTGAATATCAACTGACCATTAGCGTTGGGATTAAAGCTGCTGTTGTGTGAAACGGCCACAAGGTGGCAGCAGTTCACCCTTACCAAATCTGGTTACTAGGGCAAGAGAGCCTCAGTGGAAGTGGTGTTCTAGATTGGAGTTTAGAATGGAATGTGCCAGGAGAAAGCCCCTCACGTTTGTCTCACTACTTCTTGTTCGTGTTTTTAATTTAATTTTTTATTTTTTATTACAGCAAGTTTGATTACAATGTTTGGCTTGTTGTAGGTGTGGAAGATGTGGTTCTTTTACACATATACAGATGACTGTTCTTCTTGGGATCCTTTTCCCATGTACGTTATGACAGAATGTTGAGTAGTCCTCTCTTGGTATTCTGTAGGTCTTTGGTGATTATATATGTCACCTGTGTTTGTATATGTCTGTTAACCCCGATATCGTAATGAAACCAATCCTCACACCTTTCCATTGGTGAACCATAAGTTTGTTTAATGAATCTGTGATTGCCCTTCTCCGTGGAAATATCTGCCCTGGTATCCATTTTTAGGTAACACCTATAAGTGATATGATATGGTATGTGTCTTTCACTTTCTGACTTACTACAAGTCACGTGATTACTTCTAGACTCATCTACGGTGCTGCAAATTGCATTGTGTCCTTTTTTCCCTTGGCTTCTCTTCTGCCTTAGCGGGGTCCATTTTCAACAATGTGATTCCCTGAGGGTTGTGGATTAGCTGACCTGGGCAGCCTTACCCTGCCGGCCTGCCCTCCACAGGTGTGCCTCGTTGAGGTCAATATAAACAGAGCTCCAGGCAGCAATAGCCCCTGAAGCTGTGCCTGACTCCATATTCTCTGCCCCGTCAGCAGTCTCGGGGCTGTGCTGGTGGGAGGGAGTGAGGGGCCACAGCTTTGTGGGTGGCCCGGTGTGAGTGGGGTTCTGCTGGCCTTTCTGCAGGAGTTGCCAGGCTGCCGCCTGTAAAGAAGAGGATGTGTCACCCATACCTTCCACTGGAATTTCTCTCCGGACAGAGTTGAGGAAGGAAAAAAGCAGTGTGGTCCGGGACAGGAGGGGTATCTCAGGCAGGGCAATGGAAAGCTTCTGGAAGAGCGTCAGGGTCCAGGACCACGCTGGCTGGCCTGCAGGCACCAAGTTGCCCTGCGTGCTGTCGCTGGTGTGGCTCCACGGTCCTTCCTCTAGGCTTTCAAGCCCTTGTACATATTCAGGTGTTTTACCTGGAAAGGGTGGGAACAGTTCAGCAGCAGCTGGCCTGGGGCTCAGCTCACGTTTACTCACAGATGCCTCGGCACGGTCCCCCAGCTTTGCAATGAGGACGCTCCTTGCGTGGGGGTTGGGTTGCTGGCTGTATGGGAGATGGTTCCCCACCTCTGACCAATTTCAGAATTGTTTACCACTGGAGCAAGTGCCGTGATAGGGTTTTCCTCTGTATAAGTCGTGGGTTCACTTTTTTTTTCTTTTATGTTTCAAGTTAGATGTTATTCCTCTTTTATGTATTTATAGATATAAGCATGGAAATAATTCATTCCTATAAATACATCTGTGTGACGGGAAGAACTTTTTTCTGTTTTATTTTTAAATTTTATTTTTTAAAATTTTGAAATTTTATTTATTTTTTTATACAGCACGTTATTATTAGTTATGTATTTTATGCATATACATGTATACAGATCAATCCCAAACTCCCAACTCATCCCACCACCACCACCCCATGGCTTCCCACACTTGGTGTCCATACGTTTGTTCTCTACCTCTGTGTCTCTATTTCTTCCCTGAAAACCAGTTCATCTGTACCATTTTTAGGCTCCACATATATGCGTTAATAGACAATATTTGTTTTCCTCTTTCTGACTTACTTCATTCTGTATGACAGTCTCTCGATCCATCGATGTCTCTACAAATGACCCAGTTTCATTCCTTTTTATGGCCGAGTCATATTCCATTTTATATATCTACCACATCTTTATCCATTCATCTGTCTGTGGGCATTTAGGTTGCTTCCATTACCTGGCTATTGTAAATAGTGCTGCAACGAACATTGTGGTGAATGTGCCTTTTTGAAATACGGTTTTCTCTGGGTATATGCCCAGAAGTGGGATTGCTGGATCAGATGGTAATTCTATTTCTAGTTTTTTTAAGGAAACTCCATACTGTTCTCCATAGTGACTGTATCAATTTACATTGCCACCAATAGTGGAAGAGGGCTCCTTTTGTCCACACCCTCCCCAGAATTGGTTGTTTGTAGATTTTCTGATGATGCCGATTCTAACAGGTGTGAGGTGATACCTCATTGTAGTTTTGATTTGCATTTCTCTAATAATTAGTGCTGTTGAGCAGCTTTTCATGTGTGTCTTGGCCATCTCTGTGTCTCCTTTGAAGAAACGTCTCTTTAGATCTTCTGCCCATTTTTTTTTGGGATGTTTGTTTTTTTAATATTAAGCTGCATGAGCTGTTTATATATATTGGAGATTAAACCTCTGTCCATTGATTCGTTTGCAACGATTTTTGCCCATTCTGAGGGATGCCTTTTTCCATTCCCGTTTTTTTTTAACAAAAAAGGAAAGAAAGGAAAAGAAGCAGAACACTAATGTGCGTAAAATATGCCTTTTGAAACGGTCGTTTTGAAATATGGACGTCCTTTGAATTTTTTGTCAATATGTGACCCCAGGAATTGTTTTCAGGGCAGGTGTCATTTACAGGCCTGCAATGATTTTGAATATCAACTGACCAATAGCGCTGGGATTAAAGCTGCTGTTGTGTGAAACGGCCACAAGGTGGCAGCAGTTCACCCTTACCAAATCTGGTTACTAGGGCAAGAGAGCCTCAGTGGAAGTGGTGTTCTAGATTGGAATTTAGAATGGAATGTGCCAGGAGAAAGCCCCTCAAGTTTGTCTCACTACTTCTTGTTCGTGTTTTTAATTTAATTTTTTTATTTTTTATTACAGCAAGTTTGATTACAATGTTTGGCTTGTTGTAGGTGTGGAAGATGTGGTTCTTTTACACATATACAGATGTCTGTTCTTCCTGGGATCCTTTTCCCATGTACGTTATGACAGAATGTTGAGTAGTCCTCTCTTGGTATTCTGTAGGTCTTTGGTGATTATATATGTCATCTGTGTTTGTATATGATTGTTAACCCCGATATCGTAATGAAACCAAACCTCACACCTTTCCTTTCGTGAACCATAAGTTTGTTTAATGAATCTGTGATTGCCCTTCTCCGTGGAAATATCTGCCCTGGTATCCATTTTTAGGTAACACCTATAAGTGATATGATATGGTATGTGTCTTTCACTTTCTGACTTACTACAAGTCACGTGATTACTTCTAGACTCATTTACGGTGCTGCAAATGGCATTGTGTCCTTTTTTTCCTTGGCTTCTCTTCTGCCTTAGCGGGGTCCATTTTCAACAATATGATTCCCTGAGGGTTGTGGATTAGCTGACCTGGGCAGCCTTACCCTGCCGGCCTGCCCTCCACAGGTGTGCCTCGTTGAGGTCAATATAAACAGCGCTCCAGGCAGCAATAGCCCCTGAAGCTGTGCCTGACTCCATATTCTCTGCCCCGTCAGCAGTCTCGGGGCTGTGCTGGTGGGTGGGAGTGAGGGGCCACAGCTTTGTGGGTGGCCCGGTGTGAGTGGGGCTCTGCTGGCCTTTCTGCAGGAGTTGCCAGGCTGACACCTGTAAAGAAGAGGATGTGTCACCCATACCTTCCGCTGGAATTTCTCTACGGACAGAGGTGAGGAAGGAAAAAAGCAGTGGGGGCCAGGACAGGAGGCGTATCTCAGGCAGGGCAATGGAAAGCTCTCGGAAGAGCGCCCGGGGCCAGGACCACCCTGGCTGGCCTGCAGGCACCAATTTGGCCTGCGTGCTGTCACTGGTGTGGCTCGACGGCCCTTCCTCTAGGCTTTCAAGCCCTTGTACATATTCAGGTGTTTTACCTGGAAAGGGTGGGAACAGTTCAGCAGCAGCTGGCCTGGGGCTCAGCTCACGTTTACGCACAGATGCCTCGGCACGATCCCCCAGCTTTGCAATGAGGCCACTCCTTGCGTGGGGGGTGGGGTGCTGGCTGTATGGGAGATGGTTCCCCACCTCTGACCAATTTCAGAATTGTTTACCGCTGGAGCAAGTGTCCAGATAGGGTTTTCCTCTGTATAAATGGTGGGTTCAGGGTTTTTTTTTCTTTTATGTTTCAAGTTAGATTTTATTCCTCTTTTATGTATTTATAGATATAAGCATGGAAATAATTCATTCCTATAAATACATCTGTGTGACGGGAAGAACTTTTTTCTGTTTCATTTTTAAATATTATTTTTTAAAATTTTGAAATTTAATTTTATTTATTTTTTTTATAAACCACGTTATTATTAGTTATGTATTTTATGCATATACATGTATACAGGTCAATCCCAAACTCCCAACTCATCCCACCACCACCACCCCATGGCTCCCCACACTTGGTGTCCATACGTTTGTTCTCTACCTCTGTGTCTCTATTTCTTCCCAGCAAACCAGTTCATCTGTACTATTTTTAGGCTCCACATATATGCATTAATATACAATATTTGTTTTCCTCTTTCTGACTTACTTCATTCTGTATGACAGTCTCTCGATCCATCGATGTCTCTACAAATGACCCAGTTTCATTCCTTTTTATGGCCGAGTCATATTCCATTTTATATATGTACCACATCTTTATCCATTCATCTGTCTGTGGGCATTTAGGTTGCTTCCATTACCTGCCTATTGTAAATAGTGCTGCAAAGAACATTGTGGTGAATGTGCCTTTTTGAAATACGGTTTTCTCTGGGTGTATGCCCAGAAGTGGGATTGCTGGATCAGATGGTAATTCTATTTCTAATTTTTTTAAGGAAACTCCATACTGTTCTCCATAGTGACTCTATCAATTTACATTACCACCAATAGTGGAAGAGGGCTCCTTTTGTCCACACCCTCCCCAGAATTGGTTGTTTGTAGATTTTCTGATGATGCCGATTCTAACAGGTGTGAGGTGATACCTCATTGTAGTTTTGATTTGCATTTCTCTAATAATTAGTGCTGTTGAGCAGCTTTTCATGTGTGTCTTGGCCATCTCTCTGTCTCCTTTGAAAAAACGTCTCTTTAGATCTTCTGCCCATTTTTGGGGGGTTTGTTTGTTTTTTAATATTAAGCTGCATGAGCTGTTTATATATATTCGAGATTAAACCTCTGTCCATTGATTCGTCTGCAACAATTTTCGCCCATTCTGAGGGATGCCTTTTTCCATTCCCGTGTTTTTTAACAAAAAAGGAAAGAAAGGAAAAGAAGCAGAACACTAATGTGCGTAAAATATGCCTTTTGAAACGGTCGTTTTGAAATATGGACGTCCTTTGAATTTTTTGGTCGATATGTGACCCCAGGATTTGTTTTCAGGGCAGGTGTCATTTATAGGCCTGCAATGATTTTGAATATCAACTGACCTTTAGCGTTGGGATTAAAGCTGCTGTTGTGTGAAACGGCCACAAGGTGGCAGCAGTTCACCCTTACCAAATCTGGTTACTAGGGCAAGAGAGCCTCAGTGGAAGTGGTGTTCTAGATTGGAGTTTAGAATGGAATGTGCCAGGAGAAAGCCCCTCAAGTTTGTCTCACTACATCTTGTTCGTGTTTTTAATTTAATTTTTTTTATTTTTTATTACAGCAAGTTTGATTACAATGTTTGGCTTGTTGTAGGTGTGGAAGATGTGGTTCTTTTACACATATACAGATGACTGTTCTTCTTGGGATCCTTTTCCCATGTACGTTATGACAGAATGTTGAGTAGTCCTCTCTTGGTATTCTGTAGGTCTTTGGTGATTATATATGTCACCTGTGTTTGTATATGTCTGTTAACCCCGATATCGTAATGAAACCAATCCTCACACCTTTCCATTGGTGAACCATAAGTTTGTTTAATGAATCTGTGATTGCCCTTCTCCGTGGAAATATCTGCCCTGGTATCCATTTTTAGGTAACACCTATAAGTGATATGATATGATATGTGTCTTTCACTTTCTGACTTACTACAAGTCACGTGATTACTTCTAGACTCATCTACGGTGCTGCAAATGGCATTGTGTCCTTTTTTCCCTTGGCTTCTCTTCTGCCTTAGCGGGGTCCATTTTCAACAATGTGATTCCCTGAGGGTTGTGGATTAGCTGACCTGGGCAGCCTTACCCTGCCGGCCCGCCCTCCCCAGGTGTGCCTCGTTGAGGTCAATATAAACAGAGCTCCAGGCAGCAATAGCCCCTGAAGCTGTGCCTGACTCCATATTCTCTGCCCCGTCAGCAGTCTCGGGGCTGTGCTGGTGGGAGGGAGTGAGGGGCCACAGCTTTGTGGGTGGCCCGGTGTGAGTGGGGTTCTGCTGGCCTTTCTGCAGGAGTTGCCAGGCTGCCGCCTGTAAAGAAGAGGATGTGTCACCCATACCTTCCGCTGGAATTTCTCTCCGGACAGAGGTGAGGAAGGAAAAAAGCAGTGGGGGCCGGGACAGGAGGGGTATCTCAGGCAGGGCAATGGAAAGCTTCTGGAAGAGCGCCAGGTTCCAGGACCACGCTGGCTGGCCTGCAGGCACCAAGTTGGCCTGCGTGCTGTCTCTGGTGTGGCTCCACGGTCCTTCCTCTAGGCTTTCAAGCCCTTGTACATATTCAGGTGTTTTACCTGGAAAGGGTGGGAACAGTTCAGCAGCAGCTGGCCTGAGGCTCAGCTCACGTTTACTTACAGATGCCTCGGCACGGTCCCCCAGCTTTGCAATGAGGACGCTCCTTGCGTGGGGGTTGGGTTGCTGGCTGTATGGGAGATGGTTCCCCACCTCTGACCAATTTCAGAATTGTTTACCACTGGAGCAAGTGCCGTGATAGGGTTTTCCTCTGTATAACTCGTGGGTTCACTTTTTTTTTCTTTTATGTTTCAAGTTAGATGTTATTCCTCTTTTATGTATTTATAGATATAAGCATGGAAATAATTCATTCCTATAAATACATCTGTGTGACGGGAAGAACTTTTTTCTGTTTTATTTTAAAATTTTATTTTTTAAAATTTTGAAATTTTATTTATTTTTTTATACAGCACGTTATTATTAGTTATGTATTTTATGCATATACATGTATACAGGTCAATCCCAAACTCCCAACTCATCCCACCACCACCACCCCATGGCTTCCCACACTTGGTGTCCATACGTTTGTTCTCTACCTCTGTGTCTCTATTTCTTCCCTGCAAACCAGTTCATCTGTACCATTTTTTAGGTTCCACATATATGCCTTAATATACAGTATTTGGTTTCCTCTTTCTGACTTCATTCTGTATGACAGTCCCTTGATCCATCGATGTCTCTACAAATGACCCAGTTTCATTCCTTTTTATGGCCGAGTAATATTTCATTTTATATATGTACCACATCTTTATCCATTTATCTGTCTGTGGGCATTTAGGTGGCTTCTATTACCTGGCTATTGTAAATTGTGCTGCAACGAACTTTGTGGTGAATGTGCCTTTTTGAAATACGGTTTTCTCTGGGTATATGCCCAGAAGTGGGATTGCTGGATCAGATGGTAATTCTATTTCTAGTTTTTTTAAGGAAACTCCATACTGTTCTCCATAGTGACTGTATCAATTTACATTCCCACCAATAGTGGAAGAGGGCTCCTTTTGTCCACACCCTCCCCAGAATTGGTTGTTTGTAGATTTTCTGATGATGCCGATTCTAACAGGTGTGAGGTGATACCTCATTGTAGTTTTGATTTGCATTTCTCTAATAATTAGTGCTGTTGAGCAGCTTTTCATGGGCGTCTTGGCCATCTCTGTGTCTTCTTTGAAGAAACGCCTCTTTAGATCTTCTGCCCATTTTTGTATTGGGTTGTTTGTTTTTTTAATATTAAGCTGCATGAGCTGTTTATATATATTGGAGATTAAACCTCTGTCCATTGATTCGTTTGCAACGATTTTTGCCCATTCTGAGGGATGCCTTTTTCCATTCCCGTTTTTTTTTAACAAAAAAGGAAAGAAAGGAAAAGAAGCAGAACACTAATGTGCGTAAAATATGCCTTTTGAAACGGTCGTTTTGAAATATGGACGTCCTTTGAAATTTTTGGTCGATATGTGACCCCAGGAATTGTGTTCAGGGCAGGTGTCATTTACAGGCCTGCAAGGATTTTGAATATCAACTGACCATTAGCGCTGGGATTAAAGCTGCTGTTGTGTGAAACGGCCACAAGGTGGCAGCAGTTCACCCTTACCAAATCTGGTTACTAGGGCAAGAGAGCCTCAGTGGAAGTGGTGTTCTAGATTGGAATTTAGAATGGAATGTGCCAGGAGAAAGCCCCTCAAGTTTGTCTCACTACTTCTTGTTCGTGTTTTTAATTTAATTTTTTTATTTTTTATTACAGCATGTTTGATTACAATGTTTGGCTTGTTGTAGGTGTGGAAGATGTGGTTCTTTTACACATATACAGATGTCTGTTCTTCCTGGGATCCTTTTCCCATGTACGTTATGACAGAATGTTGAGTAGTCCTCTCTTGGTATTCTGTAGGTCTTTGGTGATTATATATGTCATCTGTGTTTGTATATGATTGTTAACCCCGATATCGTAATGAAACCAAACCTCACACCTTTCCTTTCGTGAACCATAAGTTTGTTTAATGAATCTGTGATTGCCCTTCTCCGTGGAAATATCTGCCCTGGTATCCATTTTTAGGTAACACCTATAAGTGATATGATATGGTATGTGTCTTTCACTTTCTGACTTACTACAAGTCACGTGATTACTTCTAGACTCATTTACGGTGCTGCAAATGGCATTGTGTCCTTTTTTTCCTTGGCTTCTCTTCTGCCTTAGCGAGGTCCATTTTCAACAATGTGATTCCCTGAGGGTTGTGGATTAGCTGACCTGGGCAGCCTTACCCTGCCGGCCCGCCCTCCCCAGGTGTGCCTCGTTGAGGTCAATATAAACAGCGCTCCAGGCAGCAATAGCCCCTGAAGCTGTGCCTGACTACATATTCTCTGCCCCGTCAGCAGTCTCGGGGCTGTGCTGGTGGGTGGGAGTGAGGGGCCACAGCTTTGTGGGTGGCCCGGTGTGAGTGGGGCTCTGCTGGCCTTTCTGCAGGAGTTGCCAGGCTGACACCTGTAAAGAAGAGGATGTGTCACCCATACCTTCCGCTGGAATTTCTCTCCGGACAGAGGTGAGGAAGGAAAAAAGCAGTGGGGGCCAGGACAGGAGGCGTATCTCAGGCAGGGCAATGGAAAGCTTCCGGAAGAGCGCCCGGGGCCAGGACCACCCTGGCTGGCCTGCAGGCACCAAGTTGGCCTGCGTGCTGTCGCTGGTGTGGCTCGACGGCCCTTCCTCTAGGCTTTCAAGCCCTTGTACATATTCAGGTGTTTTACCTGGGAAGGGTGGGAACAGTTCAGCAGCAGCTGGCCTGGGGCTCAGCTCACGTTTACGCACAGATGCCTCGGCACAATCCCCCAGCTTTGCAATGAGGCCGCTCCTTGCGTGGGGGGTGGGGTGCTGGCTGTATGGGAGATGGTTCCCCACCTCTGACCATTTTCAGAATTGTTTACCGCTGGAGCAAGTGTCCAGATAGGGTTTTCCTCTGTATAAATGGTGGGTTCAGGTTTTTTTTTTCTTTTATGTTTCAAGTTAGATTTTATTCCTCTTTTATGTATTTATAGATATAAGCATGGAAATAATTCATTCCTATAAATACATCTGTGTGATGGGAAGAACTTTTGTCTCTTTTATTTTTAAATTTTATTTTTTAGAATTTTGAAATTAATTAATTTATTTTTTTATACAGCAGTTTATTATTAGTTATGTATTTTATGCATATACATGTATACAGGTCAATCCCAATCTCCCAACTCATCCCACCACCACCACCCCATGGCTTCCCACACTTGGTGTCCATACGTTTGTTCTCTACCTCTGTGTCTCTATTTCTTCACTGCAAACCAGTTCATCTGTACCATTTTTTAGGTTCCACATATATGCCTTAATATACAGTATTTGGTTTCCTCTTTCTGACTTCATTCTGTATGACAGTCCCTTGATCCATCGATGTCTCTACAAATGACCCAGTTTCATTCCTTTTTATGGCCGAGTAATATTTCATTTTATATATGTACCACATCTTTATCCATTTATCTGTCTGTGGGCATTTAGGTGGCTTCTATTACCTGGCTATTGTAAATTGTGCTGCAACGAACTTTGTGGTGAATGTGCCTTTTTGATTTACGGTTTTCTCTGGGTATATGCCCAGAAGTGGGATTGCTGGATCAGATGGTAATTCTATTTCTAGATTTTTTAAGGAAACTCCATACTGTTCTCCATAGTGACTGTATCAATTTACATTCCCACCAATAGTGGAAGAGGGCTCCTTTTGTCCACACCCTCCCCAGAATTGGTTGTTTGTAGATTTTCTGATGATGCCGATTCTAACAGGTGTGAGGTGATACCTCATTGTAGTTTTGATTTGCATTTCTCTAATAATTAGTGCTGTTGAGCAGCTTTTCATGTGCGTCTTGGCCATCTCTGTGTCTCCTTTGAAGAAACGTCTCTTTAGATCTTCTGCCCATTTTTTTGGGGTTGTTTGTTTTTTTAATATTAAGCTGCATGAGCTGTTTATATATATTGGAGATTAAACCTCTGTCCATTGATTCGTCTGCAACGATTTTCGCCCATTCTGAGGGATGCCTTTTTCCATTCCCGTGTTTTTTAACAAAAAAGGAAAGAAAGGAAAAGAAGCAGAACACTAATGTGCGTAAAATATGCCTTTTGAAACGGTGGTTTTGAAATATGGACGTCCTTTGAAATTTTTGGTCGATATGTGACCCCAGGATTTGTTTTCAGGGCAGGTGTCATTTACAGGCCTGCAATGATTTTGAATATCAACTGACCATTAGCGTTGGGATTAAAGCTGCTGTTGTGTGAAACGGCCACAAGGTGGCAGCAGTTCACCCTTACCAAATCTGGTTACTAGGGCAAGAGAGCCTCAGTGGAAGTGGTGTTCTAGATTGGAGTTTAGAATGGAATGTACCAGGAGAAAGCCCCTCACGTTTGTCTCACTACTTCTTGTTCGTGTTTTTAATTTAAGTTTTTATTTTTTATTACAGCAAGTTTGATTACAATGTTTGGCTTGTTGTAGGTGTGGAAGATGTGGTTCTTTTACACATATACAGATGACTGTTCTTCTTGGGATCCTTTTCCCATGTACGTTATGACAGAATGTTGAGTAGTCCTCTCTTGGTATTCTGTAGGTCTTTGGTGATTATATATGTCACCGGTGTTTGTATATGTCTGTTAACCCCGATATCGTAATGAAACCAATCCTCACACCTTTCCATTGGTGAACCATAAGTTTGTTTAATGAATCTGTGATTGCCCTTCTCCGTGGAAATATCTGCCCTGGTATCCATTTTTAGGTAACACCTATAAGTGATATGATATGATATGTGTCTTTCACTTTCTGACTTACTACAAGTCACGTGATTACTTCTAGACTCATCTACGGTGCTGCAAATGGCATTGTGTCCTTTTTTCCCTTGGCTTCTCTTCTGCCTTAGCGGGGTCCATTTTCAACAATGTGATTCCCTGAGGGTTGTGGATTAGCTGACCTGGGCAGCCTTACCCTGCCGGCCCGCCCTCCCCAGGTGTGCCTCGTTGAGGTCAATATAAACAGAGCTCCAGGCAGCAATAGCCCCTGAAGCTGTGCCTGACTCCATATTCTCTGCCCCGTCAGCAGTCTCGGGGCTGTGCTGGTGGGAGGGAGTGAGGGGCCACAGCTTTGTGGGTGGCCCGGTGTGAGTGGGGTTCTGCTGGCCTTTCTGCAGGAGTTGCCAGGCTGCCGCCTGTAAAGAAGAGGATGTGTCACCCATACCTTCCGCTGGAATTTCTCTCCGGACAGAGGTGAGGAAGGAAAAAAGCAGTGGGGGCCGGGACAGGAGGGGTATCTCAGGCAGGGCAATGGAAAGCTTCTGGAAGAGCGCCAGGGTCCAGGACCACGCTGGCTGGCCTGCAGGCACCAAGTTGGCCTGCGTGCTGTCGCTGGTGTGGCTCCACGGTCCTTCCTCTAGGCTTTCAAGCCCTTGTACATATTCAGGTGTTTTACCTGGAAAGGGTGGGAACAGTTCAGCAGCAGCTGGCCTGGGGCTCAGCTCACGTTTACTCACAGATGCCTCGGCACGGTCCCCCAGCTTTGCAATGAGGACGCTCCTTGCGTGGGGGTTGGGTTGCTGGCTGTATGGGAGATGGTTCCCCACCTCTGACCAATTTCAGAATTGTTTACCACTGGAGCAAGTGCCGTGATAGGGTTTTCCTCTGTATAACTCGTGGGTTCACTTTTTTTTTCTTTTATGTTTCAAGTTAGATGTTATTCCTCTTTTATGTATTTATAGATATAAGCATGGAAATAATTCATTCCTATAAATACATCTGTGTGACGGGAAGAACTTTTTTCTGTTTTATTTTTAAATTTTATTTTTTTAAATTTCGAAATTTTATTTATTTTTTTATACAGCACGTTATTATTAGTTATGTATTTTATGCATATACATGTATACAGGTCAATCCCAAACTCCCAACTCATCCCACCACCACCACCCCATGGCTTCCCACACTTGGTGTCCATACGTTTGTTCTCTACCTCTGTGTCTCTATTTCTTCCCTGCAAACCAGTTCATCTGTACCATTTTTAGGCTCCACATATATGCATTAATATACAATATTTGTTTTCCTCTTTCTGACTTACTTCATTCTGTATGACAGTCTCTCGATCCATCGATGTCTCTACAAATGACCCAGTTTCATTCCTTTTTATGGCCGAGTCATATTCCATTTTATATATGTACCACATCTTTATCCATTCATCTGTCTGTGGGCATTTAGGTTGCTTCCATTACCTGGCTATTGTAAATAGTGCTGCAACGAACATTGTGGTGAATGTGCCTTTTTGAAATACGGTTTTCTCTGGGTATATGCCCAGAAGTGGGATTGCTGGATCAGATGGTAATTCTATTTCTAGTTATTTTAAGGAAACTCCATACTGTTCTCCATAGGGACTGTATCAATTTACATTCCCACCAATAGTGGAAGAGGGCTCCTTTTGTCCACACCCTCCCCAGAATTGGTTGTTTGTAGATTTTCTGATGATGCCGATTCTAACAGGTGTGAGGTGATACCTCATTGTAGTTTTGATTTGCATTTCTCTAATAATTAGTGCTGTTGAGCAGCTTTTCATGTGCGTCTTGGCCATCTCTGTGTCTCCTTTGAAGAAACGTCTCTTTAGATCTTCTGCCCATTTTTTGGGGGTTGTTTGTTTTTTTAATATTAAGCTGCATGAGCTGTTTATATATATTGGAGATTAAACCTCTGTCCATTGATTCGTCTGCAACGATTTTCGCCCATTCTGAGGGATGCCTTTTTCCATTCCCGTGTTTTTTAACAAAAAAGGAAAGAAAGGAAAAGAAGCAGAACACTAATGTGCGTAAAATATGCCTTTTGAAACGGTGGTTTTGAAATATGGACGTCCTTTGAAATTTTTGGTCGATATGTGACCCCAGGATTTGTTTTCAGGGCAGGTGTCATTTACAGGCCTGCAATGATTTTGAATATCAACTGACCATTAGCGTTGGGATTAAAGCTGCTGTTGTGTGAAACGGCCACAAGGTGGCAGCAGTTCACCCTTACCAAATCTGGTTACTAGGGCAAGAGAGCCTCAGTGGAAGTGGTGTTCTAGATTGGAGTTTAGAATGGAATGTACCAGGAGAAAGCCCCTCACGTTTGTCTCACTACTTCTTGTTCGTGTTTTTAATTTAAGTTTTTATTTTTTATTACAGCAAGTTTGATTACAATGTTTGGCTTGTTGTAGGTGTGGAAGATGTGGTTCTTTTACACATATACAGATGACTGTTCTTCTTGGGATCCTTTTCCCATGTACGTTATGACAGAATGTTGAGTAGTCCTCTCTTGGTATTCTGTAGGTCTTTGGTGATTATATATGTCACCGGTGTTTGTATATGTCTGTTAACCCCGATATCGTAATGAAACCAATCCTCACACCTTTCCATTGGTGAACCATAAGTTTGTTTAATGAATCTGTGATTGCCCTTCTCCGTGGAAATATCTGCCCTGGTATCCATTTTTAGGTAACACCTATAAGTGATATGATATGATATGTGTCTTTCACTTTCTGACTTACTACAAGTCACGTGATTACTTCTAGACTCATCTACGGTGCTGCAAATGGCATTGTGTCCTTTTTTCCCTTGGCTTCTCTTCTGCCTTAGTGGGGTCCATTTTCAACAATGTGATTCCCTGAGGGTTGTGGATTAGCTGACCTGGGCAGCCTTACCCTGCCGGCCCGCCCTCCCCAGGTGTGCCTCGTTGAGGTCAATATAAACAGAGCTCCAGGCAGCAATAGCCCCTGAAGCTGTGCCTGACTCCATATTCTCTGCCCCGTCAGCAGTCTCGGGGCTGTGCTGGTGGGAGGGAGTGAGGGGCCACAGCTTTGTGGGTGGCCCGGTGTGAGTGGGGTTCTGCTGGCCTTTCTGCAGGAGTTGCCAGGCTGCCGCCTGTAAAGAAGAGGATGTGTCACCCATACCTTCCGCTGGAATTTCTCTCCGGACAGAGGTGAGGAAGGAAAAAAGCAGTGGGGGCCGGGACAGGAGGGGTATCTCAGGCAGGGCAATGGAAAGCTTCTGGAAGAGCGCCAGGGTCCAGGACCACGCTGGCTGGCCTGCAGGCACCAAGTTGGCCTGCGTGCTGTCGCTGGTGTGGCTCCACGGTCCTTCCTCTAGGCTTTCAAGCCCTTGTACATATTCAGGTGTTTTACCTGGAAAGGGTGGGAACAGTTCAGCAGCAGCTGGCCTGGGGCTCAGCTCACGTTTACTCACAGATGCCTCGGCACGGTCCCCCAGCTTTGCAATGAGGACGCTCCTTGCGTGGGGGTTGGGTTGCTGGCTGTATGGGAGATGGTTCCCCACCTCTGACCAATTTCAGAATTGTTTACCACTGGAGCAAGTGCCGTGATAGGGTTTTCCTCTGTATAACTCGTGGGTTCACTTTTTTTTTCTTTTATGTTTCAAGTTAGATGTTATTCCTCTTTTATGTATTTATAGATATAAGCATGGAAATAATTCATTCCTATAAATACATCTGTGTGACGGGAAGAACTTTTTTCTGTTTTATTTTTAAATTTTATTTTTTTAAATTTCGAAATTTTATTTATTTTTTTATACAGCACGTTATTATTAGTTATGTATTTTATGCATATACATGTATACAGGTCAATCCCAAACTCCCAACTCATCCCACCACCACCACCCCATGGCTTCCCACACTTGGTGTCCATACGTTTGTTCTCTACCTCTGTGTCTCTATTTCTTCCCTGCAAACCAGTTCATCTGTACCATTTTTAGGCTCCACATATATGCATTAATATACAATATTTGTTTTCCTCTTTCTGACTTACTTCATTCTGTATGACAGTCTCTCGATCCATCGATGTCTCTACAAATGACCCAGTTTCATTCCTTTTTATGGCCGAGTCATATTCCATTTTATATATGTACCACATCTTTATCCATTCATCTGTCTGTGGGCATTTAGGTTGCTTCCATTACCTGGCTATTGTAAATAGTGCTGCAACGAACATTGTGGTGAATGTGCCTTTTTGAAATACGGTTTTCTCTGGGTATATGCCCAGAAGTGGGATTGCTGGATCAGATGGTAATTCTATTTCTAGTTTTTTTTAAGGAAAATCCATACTGTTCTCCATAGGGACTGTATCAATTTACATTCCCACCAATAGTGGAAGAGGGCTCCTTTTGTCCACACCCTCCCCAGAATTGGTTGTTTGTAGATTTTCTGATGATGCCGATTCTAACAGGTGTGAGGTGATACCTCATTGTAGTTTTGATTTGCATTTCTCTAATAATTAGTGCTGTTGAGCAGCTTTTCATGTGCGTCTTGGCCATCTCTGTGTCTCCTTTGAAGAAACGTCTCTTTAGATCTTCTGCCCATTTTTTTTGGGTTGTTTGTTTTTTCTAATATTAAGCTGCATGAGCTGTTTATATATATTGGAGATTAAACCTCTGTCCATTGATTCGTCTGCAACGATTTTCGCCCATTCTGAGGGATGCCTTTTTCCATTCCCGTGTTTTTTAACAAAAAAGGAAAGAAAGGAAAAGAAGCAGAACACTAATGTGCGTAAAATATGCCTTTTGAAACGGTCGTTTTGAAATATGGACGTCCTTTGAAATTTTTGGTCGATATGTGACCCCAGGATTTGTTTTCAGGGCAGGTGTCATTTACAGGCCTGCAATGATTTTGAATATCAACTGACCATTAGCGTTGGGATTAAAGCTGCTGTTGTGTGAAACGGCCACAAGGTGGCAGCAGTTCACCCTTACCAAATCTGGTTACTAGGGCAAGAGAGCCTCAGTGGAAGTGGTGTTCTAGATTGGAGTTTAGAATGGAATGTACCAGGAGAAAGCCCCTCACGTTTGTCTCACTACTTCTTGTTCGTGTTTTTAATTTAAGTTTTTATTTTTTATTACAGCAAGTTTGATTACAATGTTTGGCTTGTTGTAGGTGTGGAAGATGTGGTTCTTTTACACATATACAGATGACTGTTCTTCTTGGGATCCTTTTCCCATGTACGTTATGACAGAATGTTGAGTAGTCCTCTCTTGGTATTCTGTAGGTCTTTGGTGATTATATATGTCACCGGTGTTTGTATATGTCTGTTAACCCCGATATCGTAATGAAACCAATCCTCACACCTTTCCATTGGTGAACCATAAGTTTGTTTAATGAATCTGTGATTGCCCTTCTCCGTGGAAATATCTGCCCTGGTATCCATTTTTAGGTAACACCTATAAGTGATATGATATGATATGTGTCTTTCACTTTCTGACTTACTACAAGTCACGTGATTACTTCTAGACTCATCTACGGTGCTGCAAATGGCATTGTGTCCTTTTTTCCCTTGGCTTCTCTTCTGCCTTAGCGGGGTCCATTTTCAACAATGTGATTCCCTGAGGGTTGTGGATTAGCTGACCTGGGCAGCCTTACCCTGCCGGCCCGCCCTCCCCAGGTGTGCCTCGTTGAGGTCAATATAAACAGAGCTCCAGGCAGCAATAGCCCCTGAAGCTGTGCCTGACTCCATATTCTCTGCCCCGTCAGCAGTCTCGGGGCTGTGCTGGTGGGAGGGAGTGAGGGGCCACAGCTTTGTGGGTGGCCCGGTGTGAGTGGGGTTCTGCTGGCCTTTCTGCAGGAGTTGCCAGGCTGCCGCCTGTAAAGAAGAGGATGTGTCACCCATACCTTCCGCTGGAATTTCTCTCCGGACAGAGGTGAGGAAGGAAAAAAGCAGTGGGGGCCGGGACAGGAGGGGTATCTCAGGCAGGGCAATGGAAAGCTTCTGGAAGAGCGCCAGGGTCCAGGACCACGCTGGCTGGCCTGCAGGCACCAAGTTGGCCTGCGTGCTGTCGCTGGTGTGGCTCCACGGTCCTTCCTCTAGGCTTTCAAGCCCTTGTACATATTCAGGTGTTTTACCTGGAAAGGGTGGGAACAGTTCAGCAGCAGCTGGCCTGGGGCTCAGCTCACGTTTACTCACAGATGCCTCGGCACGGTCCCCCAGCTTTGCAATGAGGACGCTCCTTGCGTGGGGGTTGGGTTGCTGGCTGTATGGGAGATGGTTCCCCACCTCTGACCAATTTCAGAATTGTTTACCACTGGAGCAAGTGCCGTGATAGGGTTTTCCTCTGTATAACTCGTGGGTTCACTTTTTTTTTCTTTTATGTTTCAAGTTAGATGTTATTCCTCTTTTATGTATTTATAGATATAAGCATGGAAATAATTCATTCCTATAAATACATCTGTGTGACGGGAAGAACTTTTTTCTGTTTTATTTTTAAATTTTATTTTTTTAAATTTCGAAATTTTATTTATTTTTTTATACAGCACGTTATTATTAGTTATGTATTTTATGCATATACATGTATACAGGTCAATCCCAAACTCCCAACTCATCCCACCACCACCACCCCATGGCTTCCCACACTTGGTGTCCATACGTTTGTTCTCTACCTCTGTGTCTCTATTTCTTCCCTGCAAACCAGTTCATCTGTACCATTTTTAGGCTCCACATATATGCATTAATATACAATATTTGTTTTCCTCTTTCTGACTTACTTCATTCTGTATGACAGTCTCTCGATCCATCGATGTCTCTACAAATGACCCAGTTTCATTCCTTTTTATGGCCGAGTCATATTCCATTTTATATATGTACCACATCTTTATCCATTCATCTGTCTGTGGGCATTTAGGTTGCTTCCATTACCTGGCTATTGTAAATAGTGCTGCAACGAACATTGTGGTGAATGTGCCTTTTTGAAATACGGTTTTCTCTGGGTATATGCCCAGAAGTGGGATTGCTGGATCAGATGGTAATTCTATTTCTAGTTATTTTAAGGAAACTCCATACTGTTCTCCATAGGGACTGTATCAATTTACATTCCCACCAATAGTGGAAGAGGGCTCCTTTTGTCCACACCCTCCCCAGAATTGGTTGTTTGTAGATTTTCTGATGATGCCGATTCTAACAGGTGTGAGGTGATACCTCATTGTAGTTTTGATTTGCATTTCTCTAATAATTAGTGCTGTTGAGCAGCTTTTCATGTGCGTCTTGGCCATCTCTGTGTCTCCTTTGAAGAAACGTCTCTTTAGATCTTCTGCCCATTTTTTTTGGGTTGTTTGTTTTTTCTAATATTAAGCTGCATGAGCTGTTTATATATATTGGAGATTAAACCTCTGTCCATTGATTCGTCTGCAACGATTTTGGCCCATTCTGAGGGATGCCTTTTTCCATTCCCGTGTTTTTTAACAAAAAAGGAAAGAAAGGAAAAGAAGCAGAACACTAATGTGCGTAAAATATGCCTTTTGAAACGGTCGTTTTGAAATATGGACGTCCTTTGAATTTTTTGGTCGATATGTGACCCCAGGATTTGTTTTCAGGGCAGGTGTCATTTACAGGCCTGCAATGATTTTGAATATCAACTGACCATTAGCGTTGGGATTAAACTGCTGTTGTGTGAAACGGCCACAAGGTGGCAGCAGTTCACCCTTACCAAATCTGGTTACTAGGGCAAGAGAGCCTCAGTGGAAGTGGTGTTCTAGATTGGAGTTTAGAATGGAATGTGCCAGGAGAAAGCCCCTCACGTTTGTCTCACTACTTCTTGTTCGTGTTTTTAATTTAATTTTTTTTATTTTTTATTACAGCAAGTTTGATTACAATGTTTGGCTTGTTGTAGGTGTGGAAGATGTGGTTCTTTTACACATATACAGATGACTGTTCTTCTTGGGATCCTTTTCCCATGTACGTTATGACAGAATGTTGAGTAGTCCTCTCTTGGTATTCTGTAGGTCTTTGGTGATTATATATGTCACCTGTGTTTGTATATGTCTGTTAACCCCGATATCGTAATGAAACCAATCCTCACACCTTTCCATTGGTGAACCATAAGTTTGTTTAATGAATCTGTGATTGCCCTTCTCCGTGGAAATATCTGCCCTGGTATCCATTTTTAGGTAACACCTATAAGTGATATGATATGATATGTGTCTTTCACTTTCTGACTTACTACAAGTCACGTGATTACTTCTAGACTCATCTACGGTGCTGCAAATGGCATTGTGTCCTTTTTTCCCTTGGCTTCTCTTCTGCCTTAGCGGGGTCCATTTTCAACAATGTGATTCCCTGAGGGTTGTGGATTAGCTGACCTGGGCAGCCTTACCCTGCCGGCCCGCCCTCCCCAGGTGTGCCTCGTTGAGGTCAATATAAACAGAGCTCCAGGCAGCAATAGCCCCTGAAGCTGTGCCTGACTCCATATTCTCTGCCCCGTCAGCAGTCTCGGGGCTGTGCTGGTGGGAGGGAGTGAGGGGCCACAGCTTTGTGGGTGGCCCGGTGTGAGTGGGGTTCTGCTGGCCTTTCTGCAGGAGTTGCCAGGCTGCCGCCTGTAAAGAAGAGGATGTGTCACCCATACCTTCCACTGGAATTTCTCTCCGGACAGAGGTGAGGAAGGAAAAAAGCAGTGGGGGCCGGGACAGGAGGGGTATCTCAGGCAGGGCAATGGAAAGCTTCTGGAAGAGCGCCAGGGTCCAGGACCACGCTGGCTGGCCTGCAGGCACCAAGTTGGACTGCGTGCTGTCGCTGGTGTGGCTCCACGGTCCTTCCTCTAGGCTTTCAAGCCCTTGTACATATTCAGGTGTTTTACCTGGAAAGGGTGGGAACAGTTCAGCAGCAGCTGGCCTGGGGCTCAGCTCACGTTTACTCACAGATGCCTCGGCACGGTCCCCCAGCTTTGCAATGAGGACGCTCCTTGCGTGGGGGTTGGGGTGCTGGCTGTATGGGAGATGGTTCCCCACCTCTGACCAATTTCAGAATTGTTTACCACTGGAGCAAGTGCCGTGATAGGGTTTTCCTCTGTATAACTCGTGGGTTCACTTTTTTTTTCTTTTATGTTTCAAGTTAGATGTTATTCCTCTTTTATGTATTTATAGATATAAGCATGGAAATAATTCATTCCTATAAATACATCTGTGTGACGGGAAGAACTTTTTTCTGTTTTATTTTTAAATTTTATTTTTTTAAATTTTGAAATTTTATTTATTTTTTTATACAGCACGTTATTATTAGTTATGTATTTTATGCATATACATGTATACAGGTCAATCCCAAACTCCCAACTCATCCCACCACCACCACCCCATGGCTTCCCACACTTGGTGTCCATACGTTTGTTCTCTACCTCTGTGTCTCTATTTCTTCCCTGCAAACCAGTTCATCTGTACCATTTTTAGGCTCCACATATATGCATTAATATACAATATTTGTTTTCCTCTTTCTGACTTACTTCATTCTGTATGACAGTCTCTCGATCCATCGATGTCTCTACAAATGACCCAGTTTCATTCCTTTTTATGGCCGAGTCATATTCCATTTTATATATGTACCACATCTTTATCCATTCATCTGTCTGTGGGCATTTAGGTTGCTTCCATTACCTGGCTATTGTAAATAGTGCTGCAACGAACATTGTGGTGAATGTGCCTTTTTGAAATACGGTTTTCTCTGGGTATATGCCCAGAAGTGGGATTGCTGGATCAGATGGTAATTCTATTTCTAGTTATTTTAAGGAAACTCCATACTGTTCTCCATAGGGACTGTATCAATTTACATTCCCACCAATAGTGGAAGAGGGCTCCTTTTGTCCACACCCTCCCCAGAATTGGTTGTTTGTAGATTTTCTGATGATGCCGATTCTAACAGGTGTGAGGTGATACCTCATTGTAGTTTTGATTTGCATTTCTCTAATAATTAGTGCTGTTGAGCAGCTTTTCATGTGCGTCTTGGCCATCTCTGTGTCTCCTTTGAAGAAACGTCTCTTTAGATCTTCTGCCCATTTTTTTTGGGTTGTTTGTTTTTTCTAATATTAAGCTGCATGAGCTGTTTATATATATTGGAGATTAAACCTCTGTCCATTGATTCGTCTGCAACGATTTTCGCCCATTCTGAGGGATGCCTTTTTCCATTCCCGTGTTTTTTAACAAAAAAGGAAAGAAAGGAAAAGAAGCAGAACACTAATGTGCGTAAAATATGCCTTTTGAAACGGTGGTTTTGAAATATGGACGTCCTTTGAAATTTTTGGTCGATATGTGACCCCAGGATTTGTTTTCAGGGCAGGTGTCATTTACAGGCCTGCAATGATTTTGAATATCAACTGACCATTAGCGTTGGGATTAAAGCTGCTGTTGTGTGAAACGGCCACAAGGTGGCAGCAGTTCACCCTTACCAAATCTGGTTACTAGGGCAAGAGAGCCTCAGTGGAAGTGGTGTTCTAGATTGGAGTTTAGAATGGAATGTACCAGGAGAAAGCCCCTCACGTTTGTCTCACTACTTCTTGTTCGTGTTTTTAATTTAAGTTTTTATTTTTTATTACAGCAAGTTTGATTACAATGTTTGGCTTGTTGTAGGTGTGGAAGATGTGGTTCTTTTACACATATACAGATGACTGTTCTTCTTGGGATCCTTTTCCCATGTACGTTATGACAGAATGTTGAGTAGTCCTCTCTTGGTATTCTGTAGGTCTTTGGTGATTATATATGTCACCTGTGTTTGTAAATGTCTGTTAACCCCGATATCGTAATGAAACCAATCCTCACACCTTTCCATTGGTGAACCATAAGTTTGTTTAATGAATCTGTGATTGCCCTTCTCCGTGGAAATATCTGCCCTGGTATCCATTTTTAGGTAACACCTATAAGTGATATGATATGATATGTGTCTTTCACTTTCTGACTTACTACAAGTCACGTGATTACTTCTAGACTCATCTACGGTGCTGCAAATGGCATTGTGTCCTTTTTTCCCTTGGCTTCTCTTCTGCCTTAGCGGGGTCCATTTTCAACAATGTGATTCCCTGAGGGTTGTGGATTAGCTGACCTGGGCAGCCTTACCCTGCCGGCCCGCCCTCCCCAGGTGTGCCTCGTTGAGGTCAATATAAACAGAGCTCCAGGCAGCAATAGCCCCTGAAGCTGTGCCTGACTCCATATTCTCTGCCCCGTCAGCAGTCTCGGGGCTGTGCTGGTGGGAGGGAGTGAGGGGCCACAGCTTTGTGGGTGGCCCGGTGTGAGTGGGGTTCTGCTGGCCTTTCTGCAGGAGTTGCCAGGCTGCCGCCTGTAAAGAAGAGGATGTGTCACCCATACCTTCCGCTGGAATTTCTCTCCGGACAGAGGTGAGGAAGGAAAAAAGCAGTGGGGGCCGGGACAGGAGGGGTATCTCAGGCAGGGCAATGGAAAGCTTCTGGAAGAGCGCCAGGGTCCAGGACCACGCTGGCTGGCCTGCAGGCACCAAGTTGGCCTGCGTGCTGTCGCTGGTGTGGCTCCACGGTCCTTCCTCTAGGCTTTCAAGCCCTTGTACATATTCAGGTGTTTTACCTGGAAAGGGTGGGAACAGTTCAGCAGCAGCTGGCCTGGGGCTCAGCTCACGTTTACTCACAGATGCCTCGGCACGGTCCCCCAGCTTTGCAATGAGGACGCTCCTTGCGTGGGGGTTGGGTTGCTGGCTGTATGGGAGATGGTTCCCCACCTCTGACCAATTTCAGAATTGTTTACCACTGGAGCAAGTGCCGTGATAGGGTTTTCCTCTGTATAACTCGTGGGTTCACTTTTTTTTTCTTTTATGTTTCAAGTTAGATGTTATTCCTCTTTTATGTATTTATAGATATAAGCATGGAAATAATTCATTCCTATAAATACATCTGTGTGACGGGAAGAACTTTTTTCTGTTTTATTTTTAAATTTTATTTTTTTAAATTTCGAAATTTTATTTATTTTTTTATACAGCACGTTATTATTAGTTATGTATTTTATGCATATACATGTATACAGGTCAATCCCAAACTCCCAACTCATCCCACCACCACCACCCCATGGCTTCCCACACTTGGTGTCCATACGTTTGTTCTCTACCTCTGTGTCTCTATTTCTTCCCTGCAAACCAGTTCATCTGTACCATTTTTAGGCTCCACATATATGCATTAATATACAATATTTGTTTTCCTCTTTCTGACTTACTTCATTCTGTATGACAGTCTCTCGATCCATCGATGTCTCTACAAATGACCCAGTTTCATTCCTTTTTATGGCCGAGTCATATTCCATTTTATATATGTACCACATCTTTATCCATTCATCTGTCTGTGGGCATTTAGGTTGCTTCCATTACCTGGCTATTGTAAATAGTGCTGCAACGAACATTGTGGTGAATGTGCCTTTTTGAAATACGGTTTTCTCTGGGTATATGCCCAGAAGTGGGATTGCTGGATCAGATGGTAATTCTATTTCTAGTTTTTTTTAAGGAAAATCCATACTGTTCTCCATAGGGACTGTATCAATTTACATTCCCACCAATAGTGGAAGAGGGCTCCTTTTGTCCACACCCTCCCCAGAATTGGTTGTTTGTAGATTTTCTGATGATGCCGATTCTAACAGGTGTGAGGTGATACCTCATTGTAGTTTTGATTTGCATTTCTCTAATAATTAGTGCTGTTGAGCAGCTTTTCATGTGCGTCTTGGCCATCTCTGTGTCTCCTTTGAAGAAACGTCTCTTTAGATCTTCTGCCCATTTTTTTTGGGTTGTTTGTTTTTTCTAATATTAAGCTGCATGAGCTGTTTATATATATTGGAGATTAAACCTCTGTCCATTGATTCGTCTGCAACGATTTTCGCCCATTCTGAGGGATGCCTTTTTCCATTCCCGTGTTTTTTAACAAAAAAGGAAAGAAAGGAAAAGAAGCAGAACACTAATGTGCGTAAAATATGCCTTTTGAAACGGTCGTTTTGAAATATGGACGTCCTTTGAAATTTTTGGTCGATATGTGACCCCAGGATTTGTTTTCAGGGCAGGTGTCATTTACAGGCCTGCAATGATTTTGAATATCAACTGACCATTAGCGTTGGGATTAAAGCTGCTGTTGTGTGAAACGGCCACAAGGTGGCAGCAGTTCACCCTTACCAAATCTGGTTACTAGGGCAAGAGAGCCTCAGTGGAAGTGGTGTTCTAGATTGGAGTTTAGAATGGAATGTACCAGGAGAAAGCCCCTCACGTTTGTCTCACTACTTCTTGTTCGTGTTTTTAATTTAAGTTTTTATTTTTTATTACAGCAAGTTTGATTACAATGTTTGGCTTGTTGTAGGTGTGGAAGATGTGGTTCTTTTACACATATACAGATGACTGTTCTTCTTGGGATCCTTTTCCCATGTACGTTATGACAGAATGTTGAGTAGTCCTCTCTTGGTATTCTGTAGGTCTTTGGTGATTATATATGTCACCGGTGTTTGTATATGTCTGTTAACCCCGATATCGTAATGAAACCAATCCTCACACCTTTCCATTGGTGAACCATAAGTTTGTTTAATGAATCTGTGATTGCCCTTCTCCGTGGAAATATCTGCCCTGGTATCCATTTTTAGGTAACACCTATAAGTGATATGATATGATATGTGTCTTTCACTTTCTGACTTACTACAAGTCACGTGATTACTTCTAGACTCATCTACGGTGCTGCAAATGGCATTGTGTCCTTTTTTCCCTTGGCTTCTCTTCTGCCTTAGCGGGGTCCATTTTCAACAATGTGATTCCCTGAGGGTTGTGGATTAGCTGACCTGGGCAGCCTTACCCTGCCGGCCCGCCCTCCCCAGGTGTGCCTCGTTGAGGTCAATATAAACAGAGCTCCAGGCAGCAATAGCCCCTGAAGCTGTGCCTGACTCCATATTCTCTGCCCCGTCAGCAGTCTCGGGGCTGTGCTGGTGGGAGGGAGTGAGGGGCCACAGCTTTGTGGGTGGCCCGGTGTGAGTGGGGTTCTGCTGGCCTTTCTGCAGGAGTTGCCAGGCTGCCGCCTGTAAAGAAGAGGATGTGTCACCCATACCTTCCGCTGGAATTTCTCTCCGGACAGAGGTGAGGAAGGAAAAAAGCAGTGGGGGCCGGGACAGGAGGGGTATCTCAGGCAGGGCAATGGAAAGCTTCTGGAAGAGCGCCAGGGTCCAGGACCACGCTGGCTGGCCTGCAGGCACCAAGTTGGCCTGCGTGCTGTCGCTGGTGTGGCTCCACGGTCCTTCCTCTAGGCTTTCAAGCCCTTGTACATATTCAGGTGTTTTACCTGGAAAGGGTGGGAACAGTTCAGCAGCAGCTGGCCTGGGGCTCAGCTCACGTTTACTCACAGATGCCTCGGCACGGTCCCCCAGCTTTGCAATGAGGACGCTCCTTGCGTGGGGGTTGGGTTGCTGGCTGTATGGGAGATGGTTCCCCACCTCTGACCAATTTCAGAATTGTTTACCACTGGAGCAAGTGCCGTGATAGGGTTTTCCTCTGTATAACTCGTGGGTTCACTTTTTTTTTCTTTTATGTTTCAAGTTAGATGTTATTCCTCTTTTATGTATTTATAGATATAAGCATGGAAATAATTCATTCCTATAAATACATCTGTGTGACGGGAAGAACTTTTTTCTGTTTTATTTTTAAATTTTATTTTTTTAAATTTCGAAATTTTATTTATTTTTTTATACAGCACGTTATTATTAGTTATGTATTTTATGCATATACATGTATACAGGTCAATCCCAAACTCCCAACTCATCCCACCACCACCACCCCATGGCTTCCCACACTTGGTGTCCATACGTTTGTTCTCTACCTCTGTGTCTCTATTTCTTCCCTGCAAACCAGTTCATCTGTACCATTTTTAGGCTCCACATATATGCATTAATATACAATATTTGTTTTCCTCTTTCTGACTTACTTCATTCTGTATGACAGTCTCTCGATCCATCGATGTCTCTACAAATGACCCAGTTTCATTCCTTTTTATGGCCGAGTCATATTCCATTTTATATATGTACCACATCTTTATCCATTCATCTGTCTGTGGGCATTTAGGTTGCTTCCATTACCTGGCTATTGTAAATAGTGCTGCAACGAACATTGTGGTGAATGTGCCTTTTTGAAATACGGTTTTCTCTGGGTATATGCCCAGAAGTGGGATTGCTGGATCAGATGGTAATTCTATTTCTAGTTATTTTAAGGAAACTCCATACTGTTCTCCATAGGGACTGTATCAATTTACATTCCCACCAATAGTGGAAGAGGGCTCCTTTTGTCCACACCCTCCCCAGAATTGGTTGTTTGTAGATTTTCTGATGATGCCGATTCTAACAGGTGTGAGGTGATACCTCATTGTAGTTTTGATTTGCATTTCTCTAATAATTAGTGCTGTTGAGCAGCTTTTCATGTGCGTCTTGGCCATCTCTGTGTCTCCTTTGAAGAAACGTCTCTTTAGATCTTCTGCCCATTTTTTTTGGGTTGTTTGTTTTTTCTAATATTAAGCTGCATGAGCTGTTTATATATATTGGAGATTAAACCTCTGTCCATTGATTCGTCTGCAACGATTTTGGCCCATTCTGAGGGATGCCTTTTTCCATTCCCGTGTTTTTTAACAAAAAAGGAAAGAAAGGAAAAGAAGCAGAACACTAATGTGCGTAAAATATGCCTTTTGAAACGGTCGTTTTGAAATATGGACGTCCTTTGAATTTTTTGGTCGATATGTGACCCCAGGATTTGTTTTCAGGGCAGGTGTCATTTACAGGCCTGCAATGAT
The DNA here is from genome assembly GCF_964341445.2 of Mesoplodon mirus. NCBI lineage: Eukaryota > Metazoa > Chordata > Mammalia > Artiodactyla > Ziphiidae > Mesoplodon > Mesoplodon mirus. The sequence continues at coordinate 40,011 of NW_028294877.1, read as the reverse complement.
TTTGAATATCAACTGACCATTAGCGTTGGGATTAAACTGCTGTTGTGTGAAACGGCCACAAGGTGGCAGCAGTTCACCCTTACCAAATCTGGTTACTAGGGCAAGAGAGCCTCAGTGGAAGTGGTGTTCTAGATTGGAGTTTAGAATGGAATGTGCCAGGAGAAAGCCCCTCACGTTTGTCTCACTACTTCTTGTTCGTGTTTTTAATTTAATTTTTTTTATTTTTTATTACAGCAAGTTTGATTACAATGTTTGGCTTGTTGTAGGTGTGGAAGATGTGGTTCTTTTACACATATACAGATGACTGTTCTTCTTGGGATCCTTTTCCCATGTACGTTATGACAGAATGTTGAGTAGTCCTCTCTTGGTATTCTGTAGGTCTTTGGTGATTATATATGTCACCTGTGTTTGTATATGTCTGTTAACCCCGATATCGTAATGAAACCAATCCTCACACCTTTCCATTGGTGAACCATAAGTTTGTTTAATGAATCTGTGATTGCCCTTCTCCGTGGAAATATCTGCCCTGGTATCCATTTTTAGGTAACACCTATAAGTGATATGATATGATATGTGTCTTTCACTTTCTGACTTACTACAAGTCACGTGATTACTTCTAGACTCATCTACGGTGCTGCAAATGGCATTGTGTCCTTTTTTCCCTTGGCTTCTCTTCTGCCTTAGCGGGGTCCATTTTCAACAATGTGATTCCCTGAGGGTTGTGGATTAGCTGACCTGGGCAGCCTTACCCTGCCGGCCCGCCCTCCCCAGGTGTGCCTCGTTGAGGTCAATATAAACAGAGCTCCAGGCAGCAATAGCCCCTGAAGCTGTGCCTGACTCCATATTCTCTGCCCCGTCAGCAGTCTCGGGGCTGTGCTGGTGGGAGGGAGTGAGGGGCCACAGCTTTGTGGGTGGCCCGGTGTGAGTGGGGTTCTGCTGGCCTTTCTGCAGGAGTTGCCAGGCTGCCGCCTGTAAAGAAGAGGATGTGTCACCCATACCTTCCACTGGAATTTCTCTCCGGACAGAGGTGAGGAAGGAAAAAAGCAGTGGGGGCCGGGACAGGAGGGGTATCTCAGGCAGGGCAATGGAAAGCTTCTGGAAGAGCGCCAGGGTCCAGGACCACGCTGGCTGGCCTGCAGGCACCAAGTTGGACTGCGTGCTGTCGCTGGTGTGGCTCCACGGTCCTTCCTCTAGGCTTTCAAGCCCTTGTACATATTCAGGTGTTTTACCTGGAAAGGGTGGGAACAGTTCAGCAGCAGCTGGCCTGGGGCTCAGCTCACGTTTACTCACAGATGCCTCGGCACGGTCCCCCAGCTTTGCAATGAGGACGCTCCTTGCGTGGGGGTTGGGGTGCTGGCTGTATGGGAGATGGTTCCCCACCTCTGACCAATTTCAGAATTGTTTACCACTGGAGCAAGTGCCGTGATAGGGTTTTCCTCTGTATAACTCGTGGGTTCACTTTTTTTTTCTTTTATGTTTCAAGTTAGATGTTATTCCTCTTTTATGTATTTATAGATATAAGCATGGAAATAATTCATTCCTATAAATACATCTGTGTGACGGGAAGAACTTTTTTCTGTTTTATTTTTAAATTTTATTTTTTAAAATTTTGAAATTTTATTTATTTTTTTATACAGCACGTTATTATTAGTTATGTATTTTATGCATATACATGTATACAGGTCAATCCCAAACTCCCAACTCATCCCACCACCACCACCCCATGGCTTCCCACACTTGGTGTCCATACGTTTGTTCTCTACCTCTGTGTCTCTATTTCTTCCCTGCAAACCAGTTCATCTGTACCATTTTTAGGCTCCACATATATGCATTAATATACAATATTTGTTTTCCTCTTTCTGACTTACTTCATTCTGTATGACAGTCTCTCGATCCATCGATGTCTCTACAAATGACCCAGTTTCATTCCTTTTTATGGCCGAGTAATATTCCATTTTATATATGTACCACATCTTTATCCATTCATCTGTCTGTGGGCATTTAGGTTGCTTCCATTACCTGGCTATTGTAAATAGTGCTGCAACGAACATTGTGGTGAATGTGCCTTTTTGAAATACGGTTTTCTCTGGGTATATGCCCAGAAGTGGGATTGCTGGATCAGATGGTAATTCTATTTCTAATTTTTTTAAGGAAACTCCATACTGTTCTCCATAGTGACTCTATCAATTTACATTACCACCAATAGTGGAAGAGGGCTCCTTTTGTCCACACCCTCCCCAGAATTGGTTGTTTGTAGATTTTCTGATGATGCCGATTCTAACAGGTGTGAGGTGATACCTCATTGTAGTTTTGATTTGCATTTCTCTAATAATTAGTGCTGTTGAGCAGCTTTTCATGTGTGTCTTGGCCATCTCTCTGTCTCCTTTGAAAAAACGTCTCTTTAGATCTTCTGCCCATTTTTTGGGGGTTTGTTTGTTTTTTAATATTAAGCTGCATGAGCTGTTTATATATATTCGAGATTAAACCTCTGTCCATTGATTCGTCTGCAACGATTTTTGCCCATTCTGAGGGATGCCTTTTTCCATTCCCGTGTTTTTTAACAAAAAAGGAAAGAAAGGAAAAGAAGCAGAACACTAATGTGCGTAAAATATGCCTTTTGAAACGGTCGTTTTGAAATATGGACGTCCTTTGAATTTTTTGGTTGATATGTGACCCCAGGATTTGTTTTCAGGGCAGGTGTCATTTACAGGCCTGCAATGATTTTGAATATCAACTGATCATTAGCGTTGGGATTAAAGCTGCTGTTGTGTGAAACGGCCACAAGGTGGCAGCAGTTCACCCTTACCAAATCTGGTTACTAGGGCAAGAGAGCCTCAGTGGAAGTGGTGTTCTAGATTGGAGTTTAGAATGGAATGTGCCAGGAGAAAGCCCCTCACGTTTGTCTCACTACTTCTTGTTCGTGTTTTTAATTTAATTTTTTTTATTTTTTATTACAGCAAGTTTGATTACAATGTTTGGCTTGTTGTAGGTGTGGAAGATGTGGTTCTTTTACACATATACAGATGACTGTTCTTCTTGGGATCCTTTTCCCATGTACGTTATGACAGAATGTTGAGTAGTCCTCTCTTGGTATTCTGTAGGTCTTTGGTGATTATATATGTCACCTGTGTTTGTAAATGTCTGTTAACCCCGATATCGTAATGAAACCAATCCTCACACCTTTCCATTGGTGAACCATAAGTTTGTTTAATGAATCTGTGATTGCCCTTCTCCGTGGAAATATCTGCCCTGGTATCCATTTTTAGGTAACACCTATAAGTGATATGATATGATATGTGTCTTTCACTTTCTGACTTACTACAAGTCACGTGATTACTTCTAGACTCATCTACGGTGCTGCAAATGGCATTGTGTCCTTTTTTCCCTTGGCTTCTCTTCTGCCTTAGCGGGGTCCATTTTCAACAATGTGATTCCCTGAGGGTTGTGGATTAGCTGACCTGGGCAGCCTTACCCTGCCGGCCCGCCCTCCCCAGGTGTGCCTCGTTGAGGTCAATATAAACAGAGCTCCAGGCAGCAATAGCCCCTGAAGCTGTGCCTGACTCCATATTCTCTGCCCCGTCAGCAGTCTCGGGGCTGTGCTGGTGGGAGGGAGTGAGGGGCCACAGCTTTGTGGGTGGCCCGGTGTGAGTGGGGTTCTGCTGGCCTTTCTGCAGGAGTTGCCAGGCTGCCGCCTGTAAAGAAGAGGATGTGTCACCCATACCTTCCGCTGGAATTTCTCTCCGGACAGAGGTGAGGAAGGAAAAAAGCAGTGGGGGCCGGGACAGGAGGGGTATCTCAGGCAGGGCAATGGAAAGCTTCTGGAAGAGCGCCAGGGTCCAGGACCACGCTGGCTGGCCTGCAGGCACCAAGTTGGCCTGCGTGCTGTCGCTGGTGTGGCTCCACGGTCCTTCCTCTAGGCTTTCAAGCCCTTGTACATATTCAGGTGTTTTACCTGGAAAGGGTGGGAACAGTTCAGCAGCAGCTGGCCTGGGGCTCAGCTCACGTTTACTCACAGATGCCTCGGCACGGTCCCCCAGCTTTGCAATGAGGACGCTCCTTGCGTGGGGGTTGGGTTGCTGGCTGTATGGGAGATGGTTCCCCACCTCTGACCAATTTCAGAATTGTTTACCACTGGAGCAAGTGCCGTGATAGGGTTTTCCTCTGTATAACTCGTGGGTTCACTTTTTTTTTCTTTTATGTTTCAAGTTAGATGTTATTCCTCTTTTATGTATTTATAGATATAAGCATGGAAATAATTCATTCCTATAAATACATCTGTGTGACGGGAAGAACTTTTTTCTGTTTTATTTTTAAATTTTATTTTTTAAAATTTTGAAATTTTATTTATTTTTTAATACAGCACGTTATTATTAGTTATGTATTTTATGCATATACATGTATACAGGTCAATCCCAAACTCCCAACTCATCCCACCACCACCACCCCATGGCTTCCCACACTTGGTGTCCATACGTTTGTTCTCTACCTCTGTGTCTCTATTTCTTCCCTGCAAACCAGTTCATCTGTACCATTTTTAGGCTCCACATATATGCATTAATATACAATATTTGTTTTCCTCTTTCTGACTTACTTCATTCTGTATGACAGTCTCTCGATCCATCGATGTCTCTACAAATGACCCAGTTTCATTCCTTTTTATGGCCGAGTAATATTCCATTTTATATATGTACCACATCTTTATCCATTCATCTGTCTGTGGGCATTTAGGTTGCTTCCATTACCTGGCTATTGTAAATAGTGCTGCAACGAACATTGTGGTGAATGTGCCTTTTTGAAATACGGTTTTCTCTGGGTATATGCCCAGAAGTGGGATTGCTGGATCAGATGGTAATTCTATTTCTAATTTTTTTAAGGAAACTCCATACTGTTCTCCATAGTGACTCTATCAATTTACATTACCACCAATAGTGGAAGAGGGCTCCTTTTGTCCACACCCTCCCCAGAATTGGTTGTTTGTAGATTTTCTGATGATGCCGATTCTAACAGGTGTGAGGTGATACCTCATTGTAGTTTTGATTTGCATTTCTCTAATAATTAGTGCTGTTGAGCAGCTTTTCATGTGTGTCTTGGCCATCTCTCTGTCTCCTTTGAAAAAACGTCTCTTTAGATCTTCTGCCCATTTTTTGGGGGTTTGTTTGTTTTTTAATATTAAGCTGCATGAGCTGTTTATATATATTCGAGATTAAACCTCTGTCCATTGATTCGTCTGCAACGATTTTTGCCCATTCTGAGGGATGCCTTTTTCCATTCCCGTGTTTTTTAACAAAAAAGGAAAGAAAGGAAAAGAAGCAGAACACTAATGTGCGTAAAATATGCCTTTTGAAACGGTCGTTTTGAAATATGGACGTCCTTTGAATTTTTTGGTCGATATGTGACCCCAGGATTTGTTTTCAGGGCAGGTGTCATTTACAGGCCTGCAATGATTTTGAATATCAACTGATCATTAGCGTTGGGATTAAAGCTGCTGTTGTGTGAAACGGCCACAAGGTGGCAGCAGTTCACCCTTACCAAATCTGGTTACTAGGGCAAGAGAGCCTCAGTGGAAGTGGTGTTCTAGATTGGAGTTTAGAATGGAATGTGCCAGGAGAAAGCCCCTCACGTTTGTCTCACTACTTCTTGTTCGTGTTTTTAATTTAATTTTTTTTATTTTTTATTACAGCAAGTTTGATTACAATGTTTGGATTGTTGTAGGTGTGGAAGATGTGGTTCTTTTACACATATACAGATGACTGTTCTTCTTGGGATCCTTTTCCCATGTACGTTATGACAGAATGTTGAGTAGTCCTCTCTTGGTATTCTGTAGGTCTTTGGTGATTATATATGTCACCTGTGTTTGTAAATGTCTGTTAACCCCGATATCGTAATGAAACCAATCCTCACACCTTTCCATTGGTGAACCATAAGTTTGTTTAATGAATCTGTGATTGCCCTTCTCCGTGGAAATATCTGCCCTGGTATCCATTTTTAGGTAACACCTATAAGTGATATGATATGATATGTGTCTTTCACTTTCTGACTTACTACAAGTCACGTGATTACTTCTAGACTCATCTACGGTGCTGCAAATGGCATTGTGTCCTTTTTTCCCTTGGCTTCTCTTCTGCCTTAGCGGGGTCCATTTTCAACAATGTGATTCCCTGAGGGTTGTGGATTAGCTGACCTGGGCAGCCTTACCCTGCCGGCCCGCCCTCCCCAGGTGTGCCTCGTTGAGGTCAATATAAACAGAGCTCCAGGCAGCAATAGCCCCTGAAGCTGTGCCTGACTCCATATTCTCTGCCCCGTCAGCAGTCTCGGGGCTGTGCTGGTGGGAGGGAGTGAGGGGCCACAGCTTTGTGGGTGGCCCGGTGTGAGTGGGGTTCTGCTGGCCTTTCTGCAGGAGTTGCCAGGCTGCCGCCTGTAAAGAAGAGGATGTGTCACCCATACCTTCCGCTGGAATTTCTCTCCGGACAGAGGTGAGGAAGGAAAAAAGCAGTGGGGGCCGGGACAGGAGGGGTATCTCAGGCAGGGCAATGGAAAGCTTCTGGAAGAGCGCCAGGGTCCAGGACCACGCTGGCTGGCCTGCAGGCACCAAGTTGGCCTGCGTGCTGTCGCTGGTGTGGCTCCACGGTCCTTCCTCTAGGCTTTCAAGCCCTTGTACATATTCAGGTGTTTTACCTGGAAAGGGTGGGAACAGTTCAGCAGCAGCTGGCCTGGGGCTCAGCTCACGTTTACTCACAGATGCCTCGGCACGGTCCCCCAGCTTTGCAATGAGGACGCTCCTTGCGTGGGGGTTGGGTTGCTGGCTGTATGGGAGATGGTTCCCCACCTCTGACCAATTTCAGAATTGTTTACCACTGGAGCAAGTGCCGTGATAGGGTTTTCCTCTGTATAACTCGTGGGTTCACTTTTTTTTTCTTTTATGTTTCAAGTTAGATGTTATTCCTCTTTTATGTATTTATAGATATAAGCATGGAAATAATTCATTCCTATAAATACATCTGTGTGACGGGAAGAACTTTTTTCTGTTTTATTTTTAAATTTTATTTTTTAAAATTTTGAAATTTTATTTATTTTTTTATACAGCACGTTATTATTAGTTATGTATTTTATGCATATACATGTATACAGGTCAATCCCAAACTCCCAACTCATCCCACCACCACCACCCCATGGCTTCCCACACTTGGTGTCCATACGTTTGTTCTCTACCTCTGTGTCTCTATTTCTTCCCTGCAAACCAGTTCATCTGTACCATTTTTAGGCTCCACATATATGCATTAATATACAATATTTGTTTTCCTCTTTCTGACTTACTTCATTCTGTATGACAGTCTCTCGATCCATCGATGTCTCTACAAATGACCCAGTTTCATTCCTTTTTATGGCCGAGTAATATTCCATTTTATATATGTACCACATCTTTATCCATTCATCTGTCTGTGGGCATTTAGGTTGCTTCCATTACCTGGCTATTGTAAATAGTGCTGCAACGAACATTGTGGTGAATGTGCCTTTTTGAAATACGGTTTTCTCTGGGTATATGCCCAGAAGTGGGATTGCTGGATCAGATGGTAATTCTATTTCTAATTTTTTTAAGGAAACTCCATACTGTTCTCCATAGTGACTCTATCAATTTACATTACCACCAATAGTGGAAGAGGGCTCCTTTTGTCCACACCCTCCCCAGAATTGGTTGTTTGTAGATTTTCTGATGATGCCGATTCTAACAGGTGTGAGGTGATACCTCATTGTAGTTTTGATTTGCATTTCTCTAATAATTAGTGCTGTTGAGCAGCTTTTCATGTGTGTCTTGGCCATCTCTCTGTCTCCTTTGAAAAAACGTCTCTTTAGATCTTCTGCCCATTTTTTGGGGGTTTGTTTGTTTTTTAATATTAAGCTGCATGAGCTGTTTATATATATTCGAGATTAAACCTCTGTCCATTGATTCGTCTGCAACGATTTTTGCCCATTCTGAGGGATGCCTTTTTCCATTCCCGTGTTTTTTAACAAAAAAGGAAAGAAAGGAAAAGAAGCAGAACACTAATGTGCGTAAAATATGCCTTTTGAAACGGTCGTTTTGAAATATGGACGTCCTTTGAATTTTTTGGTCGATATGTGACCCCAGGATTTGTTTTCAGGGCAGGTGTCATTTACAGGCCTGCAATGATTTTGAATATCAACTGATCATTAGCGTTGGGATTAAAGCTGCTGTTGTGTGAAACGGCCACAAGGTGGCAGCAGTTCACCCTTACCAAATCTGGTTACTAGGGCAAGAGAGCCTCAGTGGAAGTGGTGTTCTAGATTGGAGTTTAGAATGGAATGTGCCAGGAGAAAGCCCCTCACGTTTGTCTCACTACTTCTTGTTCGTGTTTTTAATTTAATTTTTTTTATTTTTTATTACAGCAAGTTTGATTACAATGTTTGGATTGTTGTAGGTGTGGAAGATGTGGTTCTTTTACACATATACAGATGACTGTTCTTCTTGGGATCCTTTTCCCATGTACGTTATGACAGAATGTTGAGTAGTCCTCTCTTGGTATTCTGTAGGTCTTTGGTGATTATATATGTCACCTGTGTTTGTAAATGTCTGTTAACCCCGATATCGTAATGAAACCAATCCTCACACCTTTCCATTGGTGAACCATAAGTTTGTTTAATGAATCTGTGATTGCCCTTCTCCGTGGAAATATCTGCCCTGGTATCCATTTTTAGGTAACACCTATAAGTGATATGATATGATATGTGTCTTTCACTTTCTGACTTACTACAAGTCACGTGATTACTTCTAGACTCATCTACGGTGCTGCAAATGGCATTGTGTCCTTTTTTCCCTTGGCTTCTCTTCTGCCTTAGCGGGGTCCATTTTCAACAATGTGATTCCCTGAGGGTTGTGGATTAGCTGACCTGGGCAGCCTTACCCTGCCGGCCCGCCCTCCCCAGGTGTGCCTCGTTGAGGTCAATATAAACAGAGCTCCAGGCAGCAATAGCCCCTGAAGCTGTGCCTGACTCCATATTCTCTGCCCCGTCAGCAGTCTCGGGGCTGTGCTGGTGGGAGGGAGTGAGGGGCCACAGCTTTGTGGGTGGCCCGGTGTGAGTGGGGTTCTGCTGGCCTTTCTGCAGGAGTTGCCAGGCTGCCGCCTGTAAAGAAGAGGATGTGTCACCCATACCTTCCGCTGGAATTTCTCTCCGGACAGAGGTGAGGAAGGAAAAAAGCAGTGGGGGCCGGGACAGGAGGGGTATCTCAGGCAGGGCAATGGAAAGCTTCTGGAAGAGCGCCAGGGTCCAGGACCACGCTGGCTGGCCTGCAGGCACCAAGTTGGCCTGCGTGCTGTCGCTGGTGTGGCTCCACGGTCCTTCCTCTAGGCTTTCAAGCCCTTGTACATATTCAGGTGTTTTACCTGGAAAGGGTGGGAACAGTTCAGCAGCAGCTGGCCTGGGGCTCAGCTCACGTTTACTCACAGATGCCTCGGCACGGTCCCCCAGCTTTGCAATGAGGACGCTCCTTGCGTGGGGGTTGGGTTGCTGGCTGTATGGGAGATGGTTCCCCACCTCTGACCAATTTCAGAATTGTTTACCACTGGAGCAAGTGCCGTGATAGGGTTTTCCTCTGTATAACTCGTGGGTTCACTTTTTTTTTCTTTTATGTTTCAAGTTAGATGTTATTCCTCTTTTATGTATTTATAGATATAAGCATGGAAATAATTCATTCCTATAAATACATCTGTGTGACGGGAAGAACTTTTTTCTGTTTTATTTTTAAATTTTATTTTTTAAAATTTTGAAATTTTATTTATTTTTTTATACAGCACGTTATTATTAGTTATGTATTTTATGCATATACATGTATACAGGTCAATCCCAAACTCCCAACTCATCCCACCACCACCACCCCATGGCTTCCCACACTTGGTGTCCATACGTTTGTTCTCTACCTCTGTGTCTCTATTTCTTCCCTGCAAACCAGTTCATCTGTACCATTTTTAGGCTCCACATATATGCATTAATATACAATATTTGTTTTCCTCTTTCTGACTTACTTCATTCTGTATGACAGTCTCTCGATCCATCGATGTCTCTACAAATGACCCAGTTTCATTCCTTTTTATGGCCGAGTAATATTCCATTTTATATATGTACCACATCTTTATCCATTCATCTGTCTGTGGGCATTTAGGTTGCTTCCATTACCTGGCTATTGTAAATAGTGCTGCAACGAACATTGTGGTGAATGTGCCTTTTTGAAATACGGTTTTCTCTGGGTATATGCCCAGAAGTGGGATTGCTGGATCAGATGGTAATTCTATTTCTAATTTTTTTAAGGAAACTCCATACTGTTCTCCATAGTGACTCTATCAATTTACATTACCACCAATAGTGGAAGAGGGCTCCTTTTGTCCACACCCTCCCCAGAATTGGTTGTTTGTAGATTTTCTGATGATGCCGATTCTAACAGGTGTGAGGTGATACCTCATTGTAGTTTTGATTTGCATTTCTCTAATAATTAGTGCTGTTGAGCAGCTTTTCATGTGTGTCTTGGCCATCTCTCTGTCTCCTTTGAAAAAACGTCTCTTTAGATCTTCTGCCCATTTTTTGGGGGTTTGTTTGTTTTTTAATATTAAGCTGCATGAGCTGTTTATATATATTCGAGATTAAACCTCTGTCCATTGATTCGTCTGCAACGATTTTTGCCCATTCTGAGGGATGCCTTTTTCCATTCCCGTGTTTTTTAACAAAAAAGGAAAGAAAGGAAAAGAAGCAGAACACTAATGTGCGTAAAATATGCCTTTTGAAACGGTCGTTTTGAAATATGGACGTCCTTTGAATTTTTTGGTTGATATGTGACCCCAGGATTTGTTTTCAGGGCAGGTGTCATTTACAGGCCTGCAATGATTTTGAATATCAACTGATCATTAGCGTTGGGATTAAAGCTGCTGTTGTGTGAAACGGCCACAAGGTGGCAGCAGTTCACCCTTACCAAATCTGGTTACTAGGGCAAGAGAGCCTCAGTGGAAGTGGTGTTCTAGATTGGAGTTTAGAATGGAATGTGCCAGGAGAAAGCCCCTCACGTTTGTCTCACTACTTCTTGTTCGTGTTTTTAATTTAATTTTTTTTATTTTTTATTACAGCAAGTTTGATTACAATGTTTGGCTTGTTGTAGGTGTGGAAGATGTGGTTCTTTTACACATATACAGATGACTGTTCTTCTTGGGATCCTTTTCCCATGTACGTTATGACAGAATGTTGAGTAGTCCTCTCTTGGTATTCTGTAGGTCTTTGGTGATTATATATGTCACCTGTGTTTGTAAATGTCTGTTAACCCCGATATCGTAATGAAACCAATCCTCACACCTTTCCATTGGTGAACCATAAGTTTGTTTAATGAATCTGTGATTGCCCTTCTCCGTGGAAATATCTGCCCTGGTATCCATTTTTAGGTAACACCTCTAAGTGATATGATATGATATGTGTCTTTCACTTTCTGACTTACTACAAGTCACGTGATTACTTCTAGACTCATCTACGGTGCTGCAAATGGCATTGTGTCCTTTTTTCCCTTGGCTTCTCTTCTGCCTTAGCGGGGTCCATTTTCAACAATGTGATTCCCTGAGGGTTGTGGATTAGCTGACCTGGGCAGCCTTACCCTGCCGGCCCGCCCTCCCCAGGTGTGCCTCGTTGAGGTCAATATAAACAGAGCTCCAGGCAGCAATAGCCCCTGAAGCTGTGCCTGACTCCATATTCTCTGCCCCGTCAGCAGTCTCGGGGCTGTGCTGGTGGGAGGGAGTGAGGGGCCACAGCTTTGTGGGTGGCCCGGTGTGAGTGGGGTTCTGCTGGCCTTTCTGCAGGAGTTGCCAGGCTGCCGCCTGTAAAGAAGAGGATGTGTCACCCATACCTTCCGCTGGAATTTCTCTCCGGACAGAGGTGAGGAAGGAAAAAAGCAGTGGGGGCCGGGACAGGAGGGGTATCTCAGGCAGGGCAATGGAAAGCTTCTGGAAGAGCGCCAGGGTCCAGGACCACGCTGGCTGGCCTGCAGGCACCAAGTTGGCCTGCGTGCTGTCGCTGGTGTGGCTCCACGGTCCTTCCTCTAGGCTTTCAAGCCCTTGTACATATTCAGGTGTTTTACCTGGAAAGGGTGGGAACAGTTCAGCAGCAGCTGGCCTGGGGCTCAGCTCACGTTTACTCACAGATGCCTCGGCACGGTCCCCCAGCTTTGCAATGAGGACGCTCCTTGCGTGGGGGTTGGGTTGCTGGCTGTATGGGAGATGGTTCCCCACCTCTGACCAATTTCAGAATTGTTTACCACTGGAGCAAGTGCCGTGATAGGGTTTTCCTCTGTATAACTCGTGGGTTCACTTTTTTTTTCTTTTATGTTTCAAGTTAGATGTTATTCCTCTTTTATGTATTTATAGATATAAGCATGGAAATAATTCATTCCTATAAATACATCTGTGTGACGGGAAGAACTTTTTTCTGTTTTATTTTTAAATTTTATTTTTTAAAATTTTGAAATTTTATTTATTTTTTTATACAGCACGTTATTATTAGTTATGTATTTTATGCATATACATGTATACAGGTCAATCCCAAACTCCCAACTCATCCCACCACCACCACCCCATGGCTTCCCACACTTGGTGTCCATACGTTTGTTCTCTACCTCTGTGTCTCTATTTCTTCCCTGCAAACCAGTTCATCTGTACCATTTTTAGGCTCCACATATATGCATTAATATACAATATTTGTTTTCCTCTTTCTGACTTACTTCATTCTGTATGACAGTCTCTCGATCCATCGATGTCTCTACAAATGACCCAGTTTCATTCCTTTTTATGGCCGAGTAATATTCCATTTTATATATGTACCACATCTTTATCCATTCATCTGTCTGTGGGCATTTAGGTTGCTTCCATTACCTGGCTATTGTAAATAGTGCTGCAACGAACATTGTGGTGAATGTGCCTTTTTGAAATACGGTTTTCTCTGGGTATATGCCCAGAAGTGGGATTGCTGGATCAGATGGTAATTCTATTTCTAATTTTTTTAAGGAAACTCCATACTGTTCTCCATAGTGACTCTATCAATTTACATTACCACCAATAGTGGAAGAGGGCTCCTTTTGTCCACACCCTCCCCAGAATTGGTTGTTTGTAGATTTTCTGATGATGCCGATTCTAACAGGTGTGAGGTGATACCTCATTGTAGTTTTGATTTGCATTTCTCTAATAATTAGTGCTGTTGAGCAGCTTTTCATGTGTGTCTTGGCCATCTCTCTGTCTCCTTTGAAAAAACGTCTCTTTAGATCTTCTGCCCATTTTTTGGGGGTTTGTTTGTTTTTTAATATTAAGCTGCATGAGCTGTTTATATATATTCGAGATTAAACCTCTGTCCATTGATTCGTCTGCAACGATTTTTGCCCATTCTGAGGGATGCCTTTTTCCATTCCCGTGTTTTTTAACAAAAAAGGAAAGAAAGGAAAAGAAGCAGAACACTAATGTGCGTAAAATATGCCTTTTGAAACGGTCGTTTTGAAATATGGACGTCCTTTGAATTTTTTGGTTGATATGTGACCCCAGGATTTGTTTTCAGGGCAGGTGTCATTTACAGGCCTGCAATGATTTTGAATATCAACTGATCATTAGCGTTGGGATTAAAGCTGCTGTTGTGTGAAACGGCCACAAGGTGGCAGCAGTTCACCCTTACCAAATCTGGTTACTAGGGCAAGAGAGCCTCAGTGGAAGTGGTGTTCTAGATTGGAGTTTAGAATGGAATGTGCCAGGAGAAAGCCCCTCACGTTTGTCTCACTACTTCTTGTTCGTGTTTTTAATTTAATTTTTTTTATTTTTTATTACAGCAAGTTTGATTACAATGTTTGGATTGTTGTAGGTGTGGAAGATGTGGTTCTTTTACACATATACAGATGACTGTTCTTCTTGGGATCCTTTTCCCATGTACGTTATGACAGAATGTTGAGTAGTCCTCTCTTGGTATTCTGTAGGTCTTTGGTGATTATATATGTCACCTGTGTTTGTAAATGTCTGTTAACCCCGATATCGTAATGAAACCAATCCTCACACCTTTCCATTGGTGAACCATAAGTTTGTTTAATGAATCTGTGATTGCCCTTCTCCGTGGAAATATCTGCCCTGGTATCCATTTTTAGGTAACACCTATAAGTGATATGATATGATATGTGTCTTTCACTTTCTGACTTACTACAAGTCACGTGATTACTTCTAGACTCATCTACGGTGCTGCAAATGGCATTGTGTCCTTTTTTCCCTTGGCTTCTCTTCTGCCTTAGCGGGGTCCATTTTCAACAATGTGATTCCCTGAGGGTTGTGGATTAGCTGACCTGGGCAGCCTTACCCTGCCGGCCCGCCCTCCCCAGGTGTGCCTCGTTGAGGTCAATATAAACAGAGCTCCAGGCAGCAATAGCCCCTGAAGCTGTGCCTGACTCCATATTCTCTGCCCCGTCAGCAGTCTCGGGGCTGTGCTGGTGGGAGGGAGTGAGGGGCCACAGCTTTGTGGGTGGCCCGGTGTGAGTGGGGTTCTGCTGGCCTTTCTGCAGGAGTTGCCAGGCTGCCGCCTGTAAAGAAGAGGATGTGTCACCCATACCTTCCGCTGGAATTTCTCTCCGGACAGAGGTGAGGAAGGAAAAAAGCAGTGGGGGCCGGGACAGGAGGGGTATCTCAGGCAGGGCAATGGAAAGCTTCTGGAAGAGCGCCAGGGTCCAGGACCACGCTGGCTGGCCTGCAGGCACCAAGTTGGCCTGCGTGCTGTCGCTGGTGTGGCTCCACGGTCCTTCCTCTAGGCTTTCAAGCCCTTGTACATATTCAGGTGTTTTACCTGGAAAGGGTGGGAACAGTTCAGCAGCAGCTGGCCTGGGGCTCAGCTCACGTTTACTCACAGATGCCTCGGCACGGTCCCCCAGCTTTGCAATGAGGACGCTCCTTGCGTGGGGGTTGGGTTGCTGGCTGTATGGGAGATGGTTCCCCACCTCTGACCAATTTCAGAATTGTTTACCACTGGAGCAAGTGCCGTGATAGGGTTTTCCTCTGTATAACTCGTGGGTTCACTTTTTTTTTCTTTTATGTTTCAAGTTAGATGTTATTCCTCTTTTATGTATTTATAGATATAAGCATGGAAATAATTCATTCCTATAAATACATCTGTGTGACGGGAAGAACTTTTTTCTGTTTTATTTTTAAATTTTATTTTTTAAAATTTTGAAATTTTATTTATTTTTTTATACAGCACGTTATTATTAGTTATGTATTTTATGCATATACATGTATACAGGTCAATCCCAAACTCCCAACTCATCCCACCACCACCACCCCATGGCTTCCCACACTTGGTGTCCATACGTTTGTTCTCTACCTCTGTGTCTCTATTTCTTCCCTGCAAACCAGTTCATCTGTACCATTTTTAGGCTCCACATATATGCATTAATATACAATATTTGTTTTCCTCTTTCTGACTTACTTCATTCTGTATGACAGTCTCTCGATCCATCGATGTCTCTACAAATGACCCAGTTTCATTCCTTTTTATGGCCGAGTAATATTCCATTTTATATATGTACCACATCTTTATCCATTCATCTGTCTGTGGGCATTTAGGTTGCTTCCATTACCTGGCTATTGTAAATAGTGCTGCAACGAACATTGTGGTGAATGTGCCTTTTTGAAATACGGTTTTCTCTGGGTATATGCCCAGAAGTGGGATTGCTGGATCAGATGGTAATTCTATTTCTAATTTTTTTAAGGAAACTCCATACTGTTCTCCATAGTGACTCTATCAATTTACATTCCCACCAATAGTGGAAGAGGGCTCCTTTTGTCCACACCCTCCCCAGAATTGGTTGTTTGTAGATTTTCTGATGATGCCGATTCTAGCAGGTGTGAGGTGATACCTCATTGTAGTTTTGATTTGCATTTCTCTAATAATTAGTGCTGTTGAGCAGCTTTTCATGTGCGTCTTGGCCATCTCTCTGTCTCCTTTGAAGAAACGTCTCTTTAGATCTTCTGCCCATTTTTTTTCGGTTGTTTGTTTTTTTAATATTAAGCTGCATGAGCTGTTTATATATATTGGAGATTAAACCTCTGTCCATTGATTCGTCTGCAACGATTTTGGCCCATTCTGAGGGATGCCTTTTTCCATTCCCGTGTTTTTTAACAAAAAAGGAAAGAAAGGAAAAGAAGCAGAACACTAATGTGCGTAAAATATGCCTTTTGAAACGGTCGTTTTGAAATATGGACGTCCTTTGAATTTTTTGGTCGATATGTGACCCCAGGATTTGTTTTCAGGGCAGGTGTCATTTACAGGCCTGCAATGATTTTGAATATCAACTGACCATTAGCGTTGGGATTAAACTGCTGTTGTGTGAAACGGCCACAAGGTGGCAGCAGTTCACCCTTACCAAATCTGGTTACTAGGGCAAGAGAGCCTCAGTGGAAGTGGTGTTCTAGATTGGAGTTTAGAATGGAATGTGCCAGGAGAAAGCCCCTCACGTTTGTCTCACTACTACTTGTTCGTGTTTTTAATTTAATTTTTTTTATTTTTTATTACAGCAAGTTTGATTACAATGTTTGGCTTGTTGTAGGTGTGGAAGATGTGGTTCTTTTACACATATACAGATGACTGTTCTTCTTGGGATCCTTTTCCCATGTACGTTATGACAGAATGTTGAGTAGTCCTCTCTTGGTATTCTGTAGGTCTTTGGTGATTATATATGTCACCTGTGTTTGTAAATGTCTGTTAACCCCGATATCGTAATGAAACCAATCCTCACACCTTTCCATTGGTGAACCATAAGTTTGTTTAATGAATCTGTGATTGCCCTTCTCCGTGGAAATATCTGCCCTGGTATCCATTTTTAGGTAACACCTATAAGTGATATGATATGATATGTGTCTTTCACTTTCTGACTTACTACAAGTCACGTGATTACTTCTAGACTCATCTACGGTGCTGCAAATGGCATTGTGTCCTTTTTTCCCTTGGCTTCTCTTCTGCCTTAGCGGGGTCCATTTTCAACAATGTGATTCCCTGAGGGTTGTGGATTAGCTGACCTGGGCAGCCTTACCCTGCCGGCCCGCCCTCCCCAGGTGTGCCTCGTTGAGGTCAATATAAACAGAGCTCCAGGCAGCAATAGCCCCTGAAGCTGTGCCTGACTCCATATTCTCTGCCCCGTCAGCAGTCTCGGGGCTGTGCTGGTGGGAGGGAGTGAGGGGCCACAGCTTTGTGGGTGGCCCGGTGTGAGTGGGGTTCTGCTGGCCTTTCTGCAGGAGTTGCCAGGCTGCCGCCTGTAAAGAAGAGGATGTGTCACCCATACCTTCCGCTGGAATTTCTCTCCGGACAGAGGTGAGGAAGGAAAAAAGCAGTGGGGGCCGGGACAGGAGGGGTATCTCAGGCAGGGCAATGGAAAGCTTCTGGAAGAGCGCCAGGGTCCAGGACCACGCTGGCTGGCCTGCAGGCACCAAGTTGGCCTGCGTGCTGTCTCTGGTGTGGCTCCACGGTCCTTCCTCTAGGCTTTCAAGCCCTTGTACATATTCAGGTGTTTTACCTGGAAAGGGTGGGAACAGTTAAGCAGCAGCTGGCCTGAGGCTCAGCTCACGTTTACTCACAGATGCCTCGGCACAGTCCCCCAGCTTTGCAATGAGGACGCTCCTTGTGTGGGGGTTGGGTTGCTGGCTGTATGGGAGATGGTTCCCCACCTCTGACCAATTTCAGAATTGTTTACCACTGGAGCAAGTGCCGTGATAGGGTTTTCCTCTGTATAACTCGTGGGTTCACTTTTTTTTTCTTTTATGTTTCAAGTTAGATGTTATTCCTCTTTTATGTATTTATAGATATAAGCATGGAAATAATTCATTCCTATAAATACATCTGTGTGACGGGAAGAACTTTTTTCTGTTTTATTTTTAAATTTTATTTTTTAAAATTTTGAAATTTTATTTATTTTTTTATACAGCACGTTATTATTAGTTATGTATTTTATGCATATACATGTATACAGGTCAATCCCAAACTCCCAACTCATCCCACCACCACCACCCCATGGCTTCCCACACTTGGTGTCCATACGTTTGTTCTCTACCTCTGTGTCTCTATTTCTTCCCTGCAAACCAGTTCATCTGTACCATTTTTAGGCTCCACATATATGCATTAATATACAATATTTGTTTTCCTCTTTCTGACTTACTTCATTCTGTATGACAGTCTCTCGATCCATCGATGTCTCTACAAATGACCCAGTTTCATTCCTTTTTATGGCCGAGTAATATTCCATTTTATATATGTACCACATCTTTATCCATTCATCTGTCTGTGGGCATTTAGGTTGCTTCCATTACCTGGCTATTGTAAATAGTGCTGCAACGAACATTGTGGTGAATGTGCCTTTTTGAAATACGGTTTTCTCTGGGTATATGCCCAGAAGTGGGATTGCTGGATCAGATGGTAATTCTATTTCTAATTTTTTTAAGGAAACTCCATACTGTTCTCCATAGTGACTCTATCAATTTACATTCCCACCAATAGTGGAAGAGGGCTCCTTTTGTCCACACCCTCCCCAGAATTGGTTGTTTGTAGATTTTCTGATGATGCCGATTCTAACAGGTGTGAGGTGATACCTCATTGTAGTTTTGATTTGCATTTCTCTAATAATTAGTGCTGTTGAGCAGCTTTTCATGTGCGTCTTGGCCATCTCTCTGTCTCCTTTGAAGAAACGTCTCTTTAGATCTTCTGCCCATTTTTTTTGGGTTGTTTGTTTTTTTAATATTAA
Source organism: Mesoplodon mirus (assembly GCF_964341445.2). Lineage (NCBI taxonomy): Eukaryota > Metazoa > Chordata > Mammalia > Artiodactyla > Ziphiidae > Mesoplodon > Mesoplodon mirus. The sequence continues at coordinate 21,224 of NW_028294877.1, read as the reverse complement.
GCTGCATGAGCTGTTTATATATATTGGAGATTAAACCTCTGTCCATTGATTCGTCTGCAACGATTTTGGCCCATTCTGAGGGATGCCTTTTTCCATTCCCGTGTTTTTTAACAAAAAAGGAAAGAAAGGAAAAGAAGCAGAACACTAATGTGCGTAAAATATGCCTTTTGAAACGGTCGTTTTGAAATATGGACGTCCTTTGAATTTTTTGGTCGATATGTGACCCCAGGATTTGTTTTCAGGGCAGGTGTCATTTACAGGCCTGCAATGATTTTGAATATCAACTGACCATTAGCGTTGGGATTAAAGCTGCTGTTGTGTGAAACGGCCACAAGGTGGCAGCAGTTCACCCTTACCAAATCTGGTTACTAGGGCAAGAGAGCCTCAGTGGAAGTGGTGTTCTAGATTGGAGTTTAGAATGGAATGTGCCAGGAGAAAGCCCCTCACGTTTGTCTCACTACTTCTTGTTCGTGTTTTTAATTTAATTTTTTTTATTTTTTATTACAGCAAGTTTGATTACAATGTTTGGCTTGTTGTAGGTGTGGAAGATGTGGTTCTTTTACACATATACAGATGACTGTTCTTCTTGGGATCCTTTTCCCATGTACGTTATGACAGAATGTTGAGTAGTCCTCTCTTGGTATTCTGTAGGTCTTTGGTGATTATATATGTCACCTGTGTTTGTAAATGTCTGTTAACCCCGATATCGTAATGAAACCAATCCTCACACCTTTCCATTGGTGAACCATAAGTTTGTTTAATGAATCTGTGATTGCCCTTCTCCGTGGAAATATCTGCCCTGGTATCCATTTTTAGGTAACACCTATAAGTGATATGATATGATATGTGTCTTTCACTTTCTGACTTACTACAAGTCACGTGATTACTTCTAGACTCATCTACGGTGCTGCAAATGGCATTGTGTCCTTTTTTCCCTTGGCTTCTCTTCTGCCTTAGCGGGGTCCATTTTCAACAATGTGATTCCCTGAGGGTTGTGGATTAGCTGACCTGGGCAGCCTTACCCGGCCGGCCCGCCCTCCCCAGGTGTGCCTCGTTGAGGTCAATATAAACAGAGCTCCAGGCAGCAATAGCCCCTGAAGCTGTGCCTGACTCCATATTCTCTGCCCCGTCAGCAGTCTCGGGGCTGTGCTGGTGGGAGGGAGTGAGGGGCCACAGCTTTGTGGGTGGCCCGGTGTGAGTGGGGTTCTGCTGGCCTTTCTGCAGGAGTTGCCAGGCTGCCGCCTGTAAAGAAGAGGATGTGTCACCCATACCTTCCGCTGGAATTTCTCTCCGGACAGAGGTGAGGAAGGAAAAAAGCAGTGGGGGCCGGGACAGGAGGGGTATCTCAGGCAGGGCAATGGAAAGCTTCTGGAAGAGCGCCAGGGTCCAGGACCACGCTGGCTGGCCTGCAGGCACCAAGTTGGCCTGCGTGCTGTCGCTGGTGTGGCTCCACGGTCCTTCCTCTAGGCTTTCAAGCCCTTGTACATATTCAGGTGTTTTACCTGGAAAGGGTGGGAACAGTTCAGCAGCAGCTGGCCTGGGGCTCAGCTCACGTTTACTCACAGATGCCTCGGCACGGTCCCCCAGCTTTGCAATGAGGACGCTCCTTGCGTGGGGGTTGGGTTGCTGGCTGTATGGGAGATGGTTCCCCACCTCTGACCAATTTCAGAATTGTTTACCACTGGAGCAAGTGCCGTGATAGGGTTTTCCTCTGTATAACTCGTGGGTTCACTTTTTTTTTCTTTTATGTTTCAAGTTAGATGTTATTCCTCTTTTATGTATTTATAGATATAAGCATGGAAATAATTCATTCCTATAAATACATCTGTGTGACGGGAAGAACTTTTTTCTGTTTTATTTTTAAATTTTATTTTTTAAAATTTTGAAATTTTATTTATTTTTTTATACAGCACGTTATTATTAGTTATGTATTTTATGCATATACATGTATACAGGTCAATCCCAAACTCCCAACTCATCCCACCACCACCACCCCATGGCTTCCCACACTTGGTGTCCATACGTTTGTTCTCTACCTCTGTGTCTCTATTTCTTCCCTGCAAACCAGTTCATCTGTACCATTTTTAGGCTCCACATATATGCATTAATATACAATATTTGTTTTCCTCTTTCTGACTTACTTCATTCTGTATGACAGTCTCTCGATCCATCGATGTCTCTACAAATGACCCAGTTTCATTCCTTTTTATGGCCGAGTCATATTCCATTTTATATATGTACCACATCTTTATCCATTCATCTGTCTGTGGGCATTTAGGTTGCTTCCATTACCTGGCTATTGTAAATAGTGCTGCAACGAACATTGTGGTGAATGTGCCTTTTTGAAATACGGTTTTCTCTGGGTATATGCCCAGAAGTGGGATTGCTGGATCAGATGGTAATTCTATTTCTAATTTTTTTAAGGAAACTCCATACTGTTCTCCATAGTGACTCTATCAATTTACATTACCACCAATAGTGGAAGAGGGCTCCTTTTGTCCACACCCTCCCCAGAATTGGTTGTTTGTAGATTTTCTGATGATGCCGATTCTAACAGGTGTGAGGTGATACCTCATTGTAGTTTTGATTTGCATTTCTCTAATAATTAGTGCGGTTGAGCAGCTTTTCATGTGTGTCTTGGCCATCTCTCTGTCTCCTTTGAAAAAACGTCTCTTTAGATCTTCCCATTCTTTGGGGGTTTGTTTGTTTTTTAATATTAAGCTGCATGAGCTGTTTATATATATTCGAGATTAAACCTCTGTCCATTGATTCGTCTGCAACGATTTTGGCCCATTCTGAGGGATGCCTTTTTCCATTCCCGTGTTTTTTAACAAAAAAGGAAAGAAAGGAAAAGAAGCAGAACACTAATGTGCGTAAAATATGCCTTTTGAAACGGTCGTTTTGAAATATGGACGTCCTTTGAATTTTTTGGTCGATATGTGACCCCAGGATTTGTTTTCAGGGCAGGTGTCATTTACAGGCCTGCAATGATTTTGAATATCAACTGATCATTAGCGTTGGGATTAAAGCTGCTGTTGTGTGAAACGGCCACAAGGTGGCAGCAGTTCACCCTTACCAAATCTGGTTACTAGGGCAAGAGAGCCTCAGTGGAAGTGGTGTTCTAGATTGGAGTTTAGAATGGAATGTGCCAGGAGAAAGCCCCTCACGTTTGTCTCACTACTTCTTGTTCGTGTTTTTAATTTAATTTTTTTTATTTTTTATTACAGCAAGTTTGATTACAATGTTTGGCTTGTTGTAGGTGTGGAAGATGTGGTTCTTTTACACATATACAGATGACTGTTCTTCTTGGGATCCTTTTCCCATGTACGTTATGACAGAATGTTGAGTAGTCCTCTCTTGGTATTCTGTAGGTCTTTGGTGATTATATATGTCACCTGTGTTTGTAAATGTCTGTTAACCCCGATATCGTAATGAAACCAATCCTCACACCTTTCCATTGGTGAACCATAAGTTTGTTTAATGAATCTGTGATTGCCCTTCTCCGTGGAAATATCTGCCCTGGTATCCATTTTTAGGTAACACCTATAAGTGATATGATATGATATGTGTCTTTCACTTTCTGACTTACTACAAGTCACGTGATTACTTCTAGACTCATCTACGGTGCTGCAAATGGCATTGTGTCCTTTTTTCCCTTGGCTTCTCTTCTGCCTTAGCGGGGTCCATTTTCAACAATGTGATTCCCTGAGGGTTGTGGATTAGCTGACCTGGGCAGCCTTACCCTGCCGGCCCGCCCTCCCCAGGTGTGCCTCGTTGAGGTCAATATAAACAGAGCTCCAGGCAGCAATAGCCCCTGAAGCTGTGCCTGACTCCATATTCTCTGCCCCGTCAGCAGTCTCGGGGCTGTGCTGGTGGGAGGGAGTGAGGGGCCACAGCTTTGTGGGTGGCCCGGTGTGAGTGGGGTTCTGCTGGCCTTTCTGCAGGAGTTGCCAGGCTGCCGCCTGTAAAGAAGAGGATGTGTCACCCATACCTTCCGCTGGAATTTCTCTCCGGACAGAGGTGAGGAAGGAAAAAAGCAGTGGGGGCCGGGACAGGAGGGGTATCTCAGGCAGGGCAATGGAAAGCTTCTGGAAGAGCGCCAGGGTCCAGGACCACGCTGGCTGGCCTGCAGGCACCAAGTTGGCCTGCGTGCTGTCGCTGGTGTGGCTCCACGGTCCTTCCTCTAGGCTTTCAAGCCCTTGTACATATTCAGGTGTTTTACCTGGAAAGGGTGGGAACAGTTCAGCAGCAGCTGGCCTGGGGCTCAGCTCACGTTTACTCACAGATGCCTCGGCACGGTCCCCCAGCTTTGCAATGAGGACGCTCCTTGCGTGGGGGTTGGGTTGCTGGCTGTATGGGAGATGGTTCCCCACCTCTGACCAATTTCAGAATTGTTTACCACTGGAGCAAGTGCCGTGATAGGGTTTTCCTCTGTATAACTCGTGGGTTCACTTTTTTTTTCTTTTATGTTTCAAGTTAGATGTTATTCCTCTTTTATGTATTTATAGATATAAGCATGGAAATAATTCATTCCTATAAATACATCTGTGTGACGGGAAGAACTTTTTTCTGTTTTATTTTTAAATTTTATTTTTTAAAATTTTGAAATTTTATTTATTTTTTTATACAGCACGTTATTATTAGTTATGTATTTTATGCATATACATGTATACAGGTCAATCCCAAACTCCCAACTCATCCCACCACCACCACCCCATGGCTTCCCACACTTGGTGTCCATACGTTTGTTCTCTACCTCTGTGTCTCTATTTCTTCCCTGCAAACCAGTTCATCTGTACCATTTTTAGGCTCCACATATATGCATTAATATACAATATTTGTTTTCCTCTTTCTGACTTACTTCATTCTGTATGACAGTCTCTCGATCCATCGATGTCTCTACAAATGACCCAGTTTCATTCCTTTTTATGGCCGAGTCATATTCCATTTTATATATGTACCACATCTTTATCCATTCATCTGTCTGTGGGCATTTAGGTTGCTTCCATTACCTGGCTATTGTAAATAGTGCTGCAACGAACATTGTGGTGAATGTGCCTTTTTGAAATACGGTTTTCTCTGGGTATATGCCCAGAAGTGGGATTGCTGGATCAGATGGTAATTCTATTTCTAATTTTTTTAAGGAAACTCCATACTGTTCTCCATAGTGACTCTATCAATTTACATTACCACCAATAGTGGAAGAGGGCTCCTTTTGTCCACACCCTCCCCAGAATTGGTTGTTTGTAGATTTTCTGATGATGCCGATTCTAACAGGTGTGAGGTGATACCTCATTGTAGTTTTGATTTGCATTTCTCTAATAATTAGTGCTGTTGAGCAGCTTTTCATGTGTGTCTTGGCCATCTCTCTGTCTCCTTTGAAAAAAGTCTCTTTAGATCTTCTGCCCATTTTTTGGGGGTTTGTTTGTTTTTTAATATTAAGCTGCATGAGCTGTTTATATATATTCGAGATTAAACCTCTGTCCATTGATTCGTCTGCAACGATTTTTGCCCATTCTGAGGGATGCCTTTTTCCATTCCCGTGTTTTTTAACAAAAAAGGAAAGAAAGGAAAAGAAGCAGAACACTAATGTGCGTAAAATATGCCTTTTGAAACGGTCGTTTTGAAATATGGACGTCCTTTGAATTTTTTGGTTGATATGTGACCCCAGGATTTGTTTTCAGGGCAGGTGTCATTTACAGGCCTGCAATGATTTTGAATATCAACTGATCATTAGCGTTGGGATTAAAGCTGCTGTTGTGTGAAACGGCCACAAGGTGGCAGCAGTTCACCCTTACCAAATCTGGTTACTAGGGCAAGAGAGCCTCAGTGGAAGTGGTGTTCTAGATTGGAGTTTAGAATGGAATGTGCCAGGAGAAAGCCCCTCACGTTTGTCTCACTACTTCTTGTTCGTGTTTTTAATTTAATTTTTTTTATTTTTTATTACAGCAAGTTTGATTACAATGTTTGGCTTGTTGTAGGTGTGGAAGATGTGGTTCTTTTACACATATACAGATGACTGTTCTTCTTGGGATCCTTTTCCCATGTACGTTATGACAGAATGTTGAGTAGTCCTCTCTTGGTATTCTGTAGGTCTTTGGTGATTATATATGTCACCTGTGTTTGTAAATGTCTGTTAACCCCGATATCGTAATGAAACCAATCCTCACACCTTTCCATTGGTGAACCATAAGTTTGTTTAATGAATCTGTGATTGCCCTTCTCCGTGGAAATATCTGCCCTGGTATCCATTTTTAGGTAACACCTATAAGTGATATGATATGATATGTGTCTTTCACTTTCTGACTTACTACAAGTCACGTGATTACTTCTAGACTCATCTACGGTGCTGCAAATGGCATTGTGTCCTTTTTTCCCTTGGCTTCTCTTCTGCCTTAGCGGGGTCCATTTTCAACAATGTGATTCCCTGAGGGTTGTGGATTAGCTGACCTGGGCAGCCTTACCCGGCCGGCCCGCCCTCCCCAGGTGTGCCTCGTTGAGGTCAATATAAACAGAGCTCCAGGCAGCAATAGCCCCTGAAGCTGTGCCTGACTCCATATTCTCTGCCCCGTCAGCAGTCTCGGGGCTGTGCTGGTGGGAGGGAGTGAGGGGCCACAGCTTTGTGGGTGGCCCGGTGTGAGTGGGGTTCTGCTGGCCTTTCTGCAGGAGTTGCCAGGCTGCCGCCTGTAAAGAAGAGGATGTGTCACCCATACCTTCCGCTGGAATTTCTCTCCGGACAGAGGTGAGGAAGGAAAAAAGCAGTGGGGGCCGGGACAGGAGGGGTATCTCAGGCAGGGCAATGGAAAGCTTCTGGAAGAGCGCCAGGGTCCAGGACCACGCTGGCTGGCCTGCAGGCACCAAGTTGGCCTGCGTGCTGTCGCTGGTGTGGCTCCACGGTCCTTCCTCTAGGCTTTCAAGCCCTTGTACATATTCAGGTGTTTTACCTGGAAAGGGTGGGAACAGTTCAGCAGCAGCTGGCCTGGGGCTCAGCTCACGTTTACTCACAGATGCCTCGGCACGGTCCCCCAGCTTTGCAATGAGGACGCTCCTTGCGTGGGGGTTGGGTTGCTGGCTGTATGGGAGATGGTTCCCCACCTCTGACCAATTTCAGAATTGTTTACCACTGGAGCAAGTGCCGTGATAGGGTTTTCCTCTGTATAACTCGTGGGTTCACTTTTTTTTTCTTTTATGTTTCAAGTTAGATGTTATTCCTCTTTTATGTATTTATAGATATAAGCATGGAAATAATTCATTCCTATAAATACATCTGTGTGACGGGAAGAACTTTTTTCTGTTTTATTTTTAAATTTTATTTTTTAAAATTTTGAAATTTTATTTATTTTTTTATACAGCACGTTATTATTAGTTATGTATTTTATGCATATACATGTATACAGGTCAATCCCAAACTCCCAACTCATCCCACCACCACCACCCCATGGCTTCCCACACTTGGTGTCCATACGTTTGTTCTCTACCTCTGTGTCTCTATTTCTTCCCTGCAAACCAGTTCATCTGTACCATTTTTAGGCTCCACATATATGCATTAATATACAATATTTGTTTTCCTCTTTCTGACTTACTTCATTCTGTATGACAGTCTCTCGATCCATCGATGTCTCTACAAATGACCCAGTTTCATTCCTTTTTATGGCCGAGTCATATTCCATTTTATATATGTACCACATCTTTATCCATTCATCTGTCTGTGGGCATTTAGGTTGCTTCCATTACCTGGCTATTGTAAATAGTGCTGCAACGAACATTGTGGTGAATGTGCCTTTTTGAAATACGGTTTTCTCTGGGTATATGCCCAGAAGTGGGATTGCTGGATCAGATGGTAATTCTATTTCTAATTTTTTTAAGGAAACTCCATACTGTTCTCCATAGTGACTCTATCAATTTACATTCCCACCAATAGTGGAAGAGGGCTCCTTTTGTCCACACCCTCCCCAGAATTGGTTGTTTGTAGATTTTCTGATGATGCCGATTCTAACAGGTGTGAGGTGATACCTCATTGTAGTTTTGATTTGCATTTCTCTAATAATTAGTGCTGTTGAGCAGCTTTTCATGTGTGTCTTGGCCATCTCTCTGTCTCCTTTGAAAAAACGTCTCTTTAGATCTTCCCATTCTTTGGGGGTTTGTTTGTTTTTTAATATTAAGCTGCATGAGCTGTTTATATATATTCGAGATTAAACCTCTGTCCATTGATTCGTCTGCAACGATTTTTGCCCATTCTGAGGGATGCCTTTTTCCATTCCCGTGTTTTTTAACAAAAAAGGAAAGAAAGGAAAAGAAGCAGAACACTAATGTGCGTAAAATATGCCTTTTGAAACGGTCGTTTTGAAATATGGACGTCCTTTGAATTTTTTGGTTGATATGTGACCCCAGGATTTGTTTTCAGGGCAGGTGTCATTTACAGGCCTGCAATGATTTTGAATATCAACTGATCATTAGCGTTGGGATTAAAGCTGCTGTTGTGTGAAACGGCCACAAGGTGGCAGCAGTTCACCCTTACCAAATCTGGTTACTAGGGCAAGAGAGCCTCAGTGGAAGTGGTGTTCTAGATTGGAGTTTAGAATGGAATGTGCCAGGAGAAAGCCCCTCACGTTTGTCTCACTACTTCTTGTTCGTGTTTTTAATTTAATTTTTTTTATTTTTTATTACAGCAAGTTTGATTACAATGTTTGGCTTGTTGTAGGTGTGGAAGATGTGGTTCTTTTACACATATACAGATGACTGTTCTTCTTGGGATCCTTTTCCCATGTACGTTATGACAGAATGTTGAGTAGTCCTCTCTTGGTATTCTGTAGGTCTTTGGTGATTATATATGTCACCTGTGTTTGTAAATGTCTGTTAACCCCGATATCGTAATGAAACCAATCCTCACACCTTTCCATTGGTGAACCATAAGTTTGTTTAATGAATCTGTGATTGCCCTTCTCCGTGGAAATATCTGCCCTGGTATCCATTTTTAGGTAACACCTATAAGTGATATGATATGATATGTGTCTTTCACTTTCTGACTTACTACAAGTCACGTGATTACTTCTAGACTCATCTACGGTGCTGCAAATGGCATTGTGTCCTTTTTTCCCTTGGCTTCTCTTCTGCCTTAGCGGGGTCCATTTTCAACAATGTGATTCCCTGAGGGTTGTGGATTAGCTGACCTGGGCAGCCTTACCCGGCCGGCCCGCCCTCCCCAGGTGTGCCTCGTTGAGGTCAATATAAACAGAGCTCCAGGCAGCAATAGCCCCTGAAGCTGTGCCTGACTCCATATTCTCTGCCCCGTCAGCAGTCTCGGGGCTGTGCTGGTGGGAGGGAGTGAGGGGCCACAGCTTTGTGGGTGGCCCGGTGTGAGTGGGGTTCTGCTGGCCTTTCTGCAGGAGTTGCCAGGCTGCCGCCTGTAAAGAAGAGGATGTGTCACCCATACCTTCCGCTGGAATTTCTCTCCGGACAGAGGTGAGGAAGGAAAAAAGCAGTGGGGGCCGGGACAGGAGGGGTATCTCAGGCAGGGCAATGGAAAGCTTCTGGAAGAGCGCCAGGGTCCAGGACCACGCTGGCTGGCCTGCAGGCACCAAGTTGGCCTGCGTGCTGTCGCTGGTGTGGCTCCACGGTCCTTCCTCTAGGCTTTCAAGCCCTTGTACATATTCAGGTGTTTTACCTGGAAAGGGTGGGAACAGTTCAGCAGCAGCTGGCCTGGGGCTCAGCTCACGTTTACTCACAGATGCCTCGGCACGGTCCCCCAGCTTTGCAATGAGGACGCTCCTTGCGTGGGGGTTGGGTTGCTGGCTGTATGGGAGATGGTTCCCCACCTCTGACCAATTTCAGAATTGTTTACCACTGGAGCAAGTGCCGTGATAGGGTTTTCCTCTGTATAACTCGTGGGTTCACTTTTTTTTTCTTTTATGTTTCAAGTTAGATGTTATTCCTCTTTTATGTATTTATAGATATAAGCATGGAAATAATTCATTCCTATAAATACATCTGTGTGACGGGAAGAACTTTTTTCTGTTTTATTTTTAAATTTTATTTTTTAAAATTTTGAAATTTTATTTATTTTTTTATACAGCACGTTATTATTAGTTATGTATTTTATGCATATACATGTATACAGGTCAATCCCAAACTCCCAACTCATCCCACCACCACCACCCCATGGCTTCCCACACTTGGTGTCCATACGTTTGTTCTCTACCTCTGTGTCTCTATTTCTTCCCTGCAAACCAGTTCATCTGTACCATTTTTAGGCTCCACATATATGCATTAATATACAATATTTGTTTTCCTCTTTCTGACTTACTTCATTCTGTATGACAGTCTCTCGATCCATCGATGTCTCTACAAATGACCCAGTTTCATTCCTTTTTATGGCCGAGTCATATTCCATTTTATATATGTACCACATCTTTATCCATTCATCTGTCTGTGGGCATTTAGGTTGCTTCCATTACCTGGCTATTGTAAATAGTGCTGCAACGAACATTGTGGTGAATGTGCCTTTTTGAAATACGGTTTTCTCTGGGTATATGCCCAGAAGTGGGATTGCTGGATCAGATGGTAATTCTATTTCTAATTTTTTTAAGGAAACTCCATACTGTTCTCCATAGTGACTCTATCAATTTACATTCCCACCAATAGTGGAAGAGGGCTCCTTTTGTCCACACCCTCCCCAGAATTGGTTGTTTGTAGATTTTCTGATGATGCCGATTCTAACAGGTGTGAGGTGATACCTCATTGTAGTTTTGATTTGCATTTCTCTAATAATTAGTGCTGTTGAGCAGCTTTTCATGTGCGTCTTGGCCATCTCTCTGTCTCCTTTGAAGAAACGTCTCTTTAGATCTTCTGCCCATTTTTTTTGGGTTGTTTGTTTTTTTTAATATTAAGCTGCATGAGCTGTTTATATATATTGGAGATTAAACCTCTGTCCATTGATTCGTCTGCAACGATTTTGGCCCATTCTGAGGGATGCCTTTTTCCATTCCCGTGTTTTTTAACAAAAAAGGAAAGAAAGGAAAAGAAGCAGAACACTAATGTGCGTAAAATATGCCTTTTGAAACGGTCGTTTTGAAATATGGACGTCCTTTGAATTTTTTGGTCGATATGTGACCCCAGGATTTGTTTTCAGGGCAGGTGTCATTTACAGGCCTGCAATGATTTTGAATATCAACTGATCATTAGCGTTGGGATTAAAGCTGCTGTTGTGTGAAACGGCCACAAGGTGGCAGCAGTTCACCCTTACCAAATCTGGTTACTAGGGCAAGAGAGCCTCAGTGGAAGTGGTGTTCTAGATTGGAGTTTAGAATGGAATGTGCCAGGAGAAAGCCCCTCACGTTTGTCTCACTACTTCTTGTTCGTGTTTTTAATTTAATTTTTTTTATTTTTTATTACAGCAAGTTTGATTACAATGTTTGGCTTGTTGTAGGTGTGGAAGATGTGGTTCTTTTACACATATACAGATGACTGTTCTTCTTGGGATCCTTTTCCCATGTACGTTATGACAGAATGTTGAGTAGTCCTCTCTTGGTATTCTGTAGGTCTTTGGTGATTATATATGTCACCTGTGTTTGTAAATGTCTGTTAACCCCGATATCGTAATGAAACCAATCCTCACACCTTTCCATTGGTGAACCATAAGTTTGTTTAATGAATCTGTGATTGCCCTTCTCCGTGGAAATATCTGCCCTGGTATCCATTTTTAGGTAACACCTATAAGTGATATGATATGATATGTGTCTTTCACTTTCTGACTTACTACAAGTCACGTGATTACTTCTAGACTCATCTACGGTGCTGCAAATGGCATTGTGTCCTTTTTTCCCTTGGCTTCTCTTCTGCCTTAGCGGGGTCCATTTTCAACAATGTGATTCCCTGAGGGTTGTGGATTAGCTGACCTGGGCAGCCTTACCCTGCCGGCCCGCCCTCCCCAGGTGTGCCTCGTTGAGGTCAATATAAACAGAGCTCCAGGCAGCAATAGCCCCTGAAGCTGTGCCTGACTCCATATTCTCTGCCCCGTCAGCAGTCTCGGGGCTGTGCTGGTGGGAGGGAGTGAGGGGCCACAGCTTTGTGGGTGGCCCGGTGTGAGTGGGGTTCTGCTGGCCTTTCTGCAGGAGTTGCCAGGCTGCCGCCTGTAAAGAAGAGGATGTGTCACCCATACCTTCCGCTGGAATTTCTCTCCGGACAGAGGTGAGGAAGGAAAAAAGCAGTGGGGGCCGGGACAGGAGGGGTATCTCAGGCAGGGCAATGGAAAGCTTCTGGAAGAGCGCCAGGGTCCAGGACCACGCTGGCTGGCCTGCAGGCACCAAGTTGGCCTGCGTGCTGTCGCTGGTGTGGCTCCACGGTCCTTCCTCTAGGCTTTCAAGCCCTTGTACATATTCAGGTGTTTTACCTGGAAAGGGTGGGAACAGTTCAGCAGCAGCTGGCCTGGGGCTCAGCTCACGTTTACTCACAGATGCCTCGGCACGGTCCCCCAGCTTTGCAATGAGGACGCTCCTTGCGTGGGGGTTGGGTTGCTGGCTGTATGGGAGATGGTTCCCCACCTCTGACCAATTTCAGAATTGTTTACCACTGGAGCAAGTGCCGTGATAGGGTTTTCCTCTGTATAACTCGTGGGTTCACTTTTTTTTTCTTTTATGTTTCAAGTTAGATGTTATTCCTCTTTTATGTATTTATAGATATAAGCATGGAAATAATTCATTCCTATAAATACATCTGTGTGACGGGAAGAACTTTTTTCTGTTTTATTTTTAAATTTTATTTTTTAAAATTTTGAAATTTTATTTATTTTTTTATACAGCACGTTATTATTAGTTATGTATTTTATGCATATACATGTATACAGGTCAATCCCAAACTCCCAACTCATCCCACCACCACCACCCCATGGCTTCCCACACTTGGTGTCCATACGTTTGTTCTCTACCTCTGTGTCTCTATTTCTTCCCTGCAAACCAGTTCATCTGTACCATTTTTAGGCTCCACATATATGCATTAATATACAATATTTGTTTTCCTCTTTCTGACTTACTTCATTCTGTATGACAGTCTCTCGATCCATCGATGTCTCTACAAATGACCCAGTTTCATTCCTTTTTATGGCCGAGTCATATTCCATTTTATATATGTACCACATCTTTATCCATTCATCTGTCTGTGGGCATTTAGGTTGCTTCCATTACCTGGCTATTGTAAATAGTGCTGCAACGAACATTGTGGTGAATGTGCCTTTTTGAAATACGGTTTTCTCTGGGTATATGCCCAGAAGTGGGATTGCTGGATCAGATGGTAATTCTATTTCTAATTTTTTTAAGGAAACTCCATACTGTTCTCCATAGTGACTCTATCAATTTACATTCCCACCAATAGTGGAAGAGGGCTCCTTTTGTCCACACCCTCCCCAGAATTGGTTGTTTGTAGATTTTCTGATGATGCCGATTCTAACAGGTGTGAGGTGATACCTCATTGTAGTTTTGATTTGCATTTCTCTAATAATTAGTGCTGTTGAGCAGCTTTTCATGTGCGTCTTGGCCATCTCTCTGTCTCCTTTGAAGAAACGTCTCTTTAGATCTTCTGCCCATTTTTTTTGGGTTGTTTGTTTTTTTTAATATTAAGCTGCATGAGCTGTTTATATATATTGGAGATTAAACCTCTGTCCATTGATTCGTCTGCAACGATTTTGGCCCATTCTGAGGGATGCCTTTTTCCATTCCCGTGTTTTTTAACAAAAAAGGAAAGAAAGGAAAAGAAGCAGAACACTAATGTGCGTAAAATATGCCTTTTGAAACGGTCGTTTTGAAATATGGACGTCCTTTGAATTTTTTGGTCGATATGTGACCCCAGGATTTGTTTTCAGGGCAGGTGTCATTTACAGGCCTGCAATGATTTTGAATATCAACTGATCATTAGCGTTGGGATTAAAGCTGCTGTTGTGTGAAACGGCCACAAGGTGGCAGCAGTTCACCCTTACCAAATCTGGTTACTAGGGCAAGAGAGCCTCAGTGGAAGTGGTGTTCTAGATTGGAGTTTAGAATGGAATGTGCCAGGAGAAAGCCCCTCACGTTTGTCTCACTACTTCTTGTTCGTGTTTTTAATTTAATTTTTTTTATTTTTTATTACAGCAAGTTTGATTACAATGTTTGGCTTGTTGTAGGTGTGGAAGATGTGGTTCTTTTACACATATACAGATGACTGTTCTTCTTGGGATCCTTTTCCCATGTACGTTATGACAGAATGTTGAGTAGTCCTCTCTTGGTATTCTGTAGGTCTTTGGTGATTATATATGTCACCTGTGTTTGTAAATGTCTGTTAACCCCGATATCGTAATGAAACCAATCCTCACACCTTTCCATTGGTGAACCATAAGTTTGTTTAATGAATCTGTGATTGCCCTTCTCCGTGGAAATATCTGCCCTGGTATCCATTTTTAGGTAACACCTATAAGTGATATGATATGATATGTGTCTTTCACTTTCTGACTTACTACAAGTCACGTGATTACTTCTAGACTCATCTACGGTGCTGCAAATGGCATTGTGTCCTTTTTTCCCTTGGCTTCTCTTCTGCCTTAGCGGGGTCCATTTTCAACAATGTGATTCCCTGAGGGTTGTGGATTAGCTGACCTGGGCAGCCTTACCCGGCCGGCCCGCCCTCCCCAGGTGTGCCTCGTTGAGGTCAATATAAACAGAGCTCCAGGCAGCAATAGCCCCTGAAGCTGTGCCTGACTCCATATTCTCTGCCCCGTCAGCAGTCTCGGGGCTGTGCTGGTGGGAGGGAGTGAGGGGCCACAGCTTTGTGGGTGGCCCGGTGTGAGTGGGGTTCTGCTGGCCTTTCTGCAGGAGTTGCCAGGCTGCCGCCTGTAAAGAAGAGGATGTGTCACCCATACCTTCCGCTGGAATTTCTCTCCGGACAGAGGTGAGGAAGGAAAAAAGCAGTGGGGGCCGGGACAGGAGGGGTATCTCAGGCAGGGCAATGGAAAGCTTCTGGAAGAGCGCCAGGGTCCAGGACCACGCTGGCTGGCCTGCAGGCACCAAGTTGGCCTGCGTGCTGTCGCTGGTGTGGCTCCACGGTCCTTCCTCTAGGCTTTCAAGCCCTTGTACATATTCAGGTGTTTTACCTGGAAAGGGTGGGAACAGTTCAGCAGCAGCTGGCCTGGGGCTCAGCTCACGTTTACTCACAGATGCCTCGGCACGGTCCCCCAGCTTTGCAATGAGGACGCTCCTTGCGTGGGGGTTGGGTTGCTGGCTGTATGGGAGATGGTTCCCCACCTCTGACCAATTTCAGAATTGTTTACCACTGGAGCAAGTGCCGTGATAGGGTTTTCCTCTGTATAACTCGTGGGTTCACTTTTTTTTTCTTTTATGTTTCAAGTTAGATGTTATTCCTCTTTTATGTATTTATAGATATAAGCATGGAAATAATTCATTCCTATAAATACATCTGTGTGACGGGAAGAACTTTTTTCTGTTTTATTTTTAAATTTTATTTTTTAAAATTTTGAAATTTTATTTATTTTTTTATACAGCACGTTATTATTAGTTATGTATTTTATGCATATACATGTATACAGGTCAATCCCAAACTCCCAACTCATCCCACCACCACCACCCCATGGCTTCCCACACTTGGTGTCCATACGTTTGTTCTCTACCTCTGTGTCTCTATTTCTTCCCTGCAAACCAGTTCATCTGTACCATTTTTAGGCTCCACATATATGCATTAATATACAATATTTGTTTTCCTCTTTCTGACTTACTTCATTCTGTATGACAGTCTCTCGATCCATCGATGTCTCTACAAATGACCCAGTTTCATTCCTTTTTATGGCCGAGTCATATTCCATTTTATATATGTACCACATCTTTATCCATTCATCTGTCTGTGGGCATTTAGGTTGCTTCCATTACCTGGCTATTGTAAATAGTGCTGCAACGAACATTGTGGTGAATGTGCCTTTTTGAAATACGGTTTTCTCTGGGTATATGCCCAGAAGTGGGATTGCTGGATCAGATGGTAATTCTATTTCTAATTTTTTTAAGGAAACTCCATACTGTTCTCCATAGTGACTCTATCAATTTACATTCCCACCAATAGTGGAAGAGGGCTCCTTTTGTCCACACCCTCCCCAGAATTGGTTGTTTGTAGATTTTCTGATGATGCCGATTCTAACAGGTGTGAGGTGATACCTCATTGTAGTTTTGATTTGCATTTCTCTAATAATTAGTGCTGTTGAGCAGCTTTTCATGTGCGTCTTGGCCATCTCTCTGTCTCCTTTGAAGAAACGTCTCTTTAGATCTTCTGCCCATTTTTTTTGGGTTGTTTGTTTTTTTAATATTAAGCTGCATGAGCTGTTTATATATATTGGAGATTAAACCTCTGTCCATTGATTCGTCTGCAACGATTTTGGCCCATTCTGAGGGATGCCTTTTTCCATTCCCGTGTTTTTTAACAAAAAAGGAAAGAAAGGAAAAGAAGCAGAACACTAATGTGCGTAAAATATGCCTTTTGAAACGGTCGTTTTGAAATATGGACGTCCTTTGAATTTTTTGGTCGATATGTGACCCCAGGATTTGTTTTCAGGGCAGGTGTCATTTACAGGCCTGCAATGATTTTGAATATCAACTGATCATTAGCGTTGGGATTAAAGCTGCTGTTGTGTGAAACGGCCACAAGGTGGCAGCAGTTCACCCTTACCAAATCTGGTTACTAGGGCAAGAGAGCCTCAGTGGAAGTGGTGTTCTAGATTGGAGTTTAGAATGGAATGTGCCAGGAGAAAGCCCCTCACGTTTGTCTCACTACTTCTTGTTCGTGTTTTTAATTTAATTTTTTTTATTTTTTATTACAGCAAGTTTGATTACAATGTTTGGCTTGTTGTAGGTGTGGAAGATGTGGTTCTTTTACACATATACAGATGACTGTTCTTCTTGGGATCCTTTTCCCATGTACGTTATGACAGAATGTTGAGTAGTCCTCTCTTGGTATTCTGTAGGTCTTTGGTGATTATATATGTCACCTGTGTTTGTAAATGTCTGTTAACCCCGATATCGTAATGAAACCAATCCTCACACCTTTCCATTGGTGAACCATAAGTTTGTTTAATGAATCTGTGATTGCCCTTCTCCGTGGAAATATCTGCCCTGGTATCCATTTTTAGGTAACACCTATAAGTGATATGATATGATATGTGTCTTTCACTTTCTGACTTACTACAAGTCACGTGATTACTTCTAGACTCATCTACGGTGCTGCAAATGGCATTGTGTCCTTTTTTCCCTTGGCTTCTCTTCTGCCTTAGCGGGGTCCATTTTCAACAATGTGATTCCCTGAGGGTTGTGGATTAGCTGACCTGGGCAGCCTTACCCGGCCGGCCCGCCCTCCCCAGGTGTGCCTCGTTGAGGTCAATATAAACAGAGCTCCAGGCAGCAATAGCCCCTGAAGCTGTGCCTGACTCCATATTCTCTGCCCCGTCAGCAGTCTCGGGGCTGTGCTGGTGGGAGGGAGTGAGGGGCCACAGCTTTGTGGGTGGCCCGGTGTGAGTGGGGTTCTGCTGGCCTTTCTGCAGGAGTTGCCAGGCTGCCGCCTGTAAAGAAGAGGATGTGTCACCCATACCTTCCGCTGGAATTTCTCTCCGGACAGAGGTGAGGAAGGAAAAAAGCAGTGGGGGCCGGGACAGGAGGGGTATCTCAGGCAGGGCAATGGAAAGCTTCTGGAAGAGCGCCAGGGTCCAGGACCACGCTGGCTGGCCTGCAGGCACCAAGTTGGCCTGCGTGCTGTCGCTGGTGTGGCTCCACGGTCCTTCCTCTAGGCTTTCAAGCCCTTGTACATATTCAGGTGTTTTACCTGGAAAGGGTGGGAACAGTTCAGCAGCAGCTGGCCTGGGGCTCAGCTCACGTTTACTCACAGATGCCTCGGCACGGTCCCCCAGCTTTGCAATGAGGACGCTCCTTGCGTGGGGGTTGGGTTGCTGGCTGTATGGGAGATGGTTCCCCACCTCTGACCAATTTCAGAATTGTTTACCACTGGAGCAAGTGCCGTGATAGGGTTTTCCTCTGTATAACTCGTGGGTTCACTTTTTTTTTCTTTTATGTTTCAAGTTAGATGTTATTCCTCTTTTATGTATTTATAGATATAAGCATGGAAATAATTCATTCCTATAAATACATCTGTGTGACGGGAAGAACTTTTTTCTGTTTTATTTTTAAATTTTATTTTTTAAAATTTTGAAATTTTATTTATTTTTTTATACAGCACGTTATTATTAGTTATGTATTTTATGCATATACATGTATACAGGTCAATCCCAAACTCCCAACTCATCCCACCACCACCACCCCATGGCTTCCCACACTTGGTGTCCATACGTTTGTTCTCTACCTCTGTGTCT
The DNA here is from genome assembly GCF_964341445.2 of Mesoplodon mirus. Taxonomy (NCBI): domain Eukaryota; kingdom Metazoa; phylum Chordata; class Mammalia; order Artiodactyla; family Ziphiidae; genus Mesoplodon; species Mesoplodon mirus. The sequence goes on along the minus strand of NW_028294877.1, from coordinate 2,845 downwards.
CTATTTCTTCCCTGCAAACCAGTTCATCTGTACCATTTTTAGGCTCCACATATATGCATTAATATACAATATTTGTTTTCCTCTTTCTGACTTACTTCATTCTGTATGACAGTCTCTCGATCCATCGATGTCTCTACAAATGACCCAGTTTCATTCCTTTTTATGGCCGAGTCATATTCCATTTTATATATGTACCACATCTTTATCCATTCATCTGTCTGTGGGCATTTAGGTTGCTTCCATTACCTGGCTATTGTAAATAGTGCTGCAACGAACATTGTGGTGAATGTGCCTTTTTGAAATACGGTTTTCTCTGGGTATATGCCCAGAAGTGGGATTGCTGGATCAGATGGTAATTCTATTTCTAATTTTTTTAAGGAAACTCCATACTGTTCTCCATAGTGACTCTATCAATTTACATTCCCACCAATAGTGGAAGAGGGCTCCTTTTGTCCACACCCTCCCCAGAATTGGTTGTTTGTAGATTTTCTGATGATGCCGATTCTAACAGGTGTGAGGTGATACCTCATTGTAGTTTTGATTTGCATTTCTCTAATAATTAGTGCTGTTGAGCAGCTTTTCATGTGCGTCTTGGCCATCTCTCTGTCTCCTTTGAAGAAACGTCTCTTTAGATCTTCTGCCCATTTTTTTTGGGTTGTTTGTTTTTTTAATATTAAGCTGCATGAGCTGTTTATATATATTGGAGATTAAACCTCTGTCCATTGATTCGTCTGCAACGATTTTGGCCCATTCTGAGGGATGCCTTTTTCCATTCCCGTGTTTTTTAACAAAAAAGGAAAGAAAGGAAAAGAAGCAGAACACTAATGTGCGTAAAATATGCCTTTTGAAACGGTCGTTTTGAAATATGGACGTCCTTTGAATTTTTTGGTCGATATGTGACCCCAGGATTTGTTTTCAGGGCAGGTGTCATTTACAGGCCTGCAATGATTTTGAATATCAACTGATCATTAGCGTTGGGATTAAAGCTGCTGTTGTGTGAAACGGCCACAAGGTGGCAGCAGTTCACCCTTACCAAATCTGGTTACTAGGGCAAGAGAGCCTCAGTGGAAGTGGTGTTCTAGATTGGAGTTTAGAATGGAATGTGCCAGGAGAAAGCCCCTCACGTTTGTCTCACTACTTCTTGTTCGTGTTTTTAATTTAATTTTTTTTATTTTTTATTACAGCAAGTTTGATTACAATGTTTGGCTTGTTGTAGGTGTGGAAGATGTGGTTCTTTTACACATATACAGATGACTGTTCTTCTTGGGATCCTTTTCCCATGTACGTTATGACAGAATGTTGAGTAGTCCTCTCTTGGTATTCTGTAGGTCTTTGGTGATTATATATGTCACCTGTGTTTGTAAATGTCTGTTAACCCCGATATCGTAATGAAACCAATCCTCACACCTTTCCATTGGTGAACCATAAGTTTGTTTAATGAATCTGTGATTGCCCTTCTCCGTGGAAATATCTGCCCTGGTATCCATTTTTAGGTAACACCTATAAGTGATATGATATGATATGTGTCTTTCACTTTCTGACTTACTACAAGTCACGTGATTACTTCTAGACTCATCTACGGTGCTGCAAATGGCATTGTGTCCTTTTTTCCCTTGGCTTCTCTTCTGCCTTAGCGGGGTCCATTTTCAACAATGTGATTCCCTGAGGGTTGTGGATTAGCTGACCTGGGCAGCCTTACCCGGCCGGCCCGCCCTCCCCAGGTGTGCCTCGTTGAGGTCAATATAAACAGAGCTCCAGGCAGCAATAGCCCCTGAAGCTGTGCCTGACTCCATATTCTCTGCCCCGTCAGCAGTCTCGGGGCTGTGCTGGTGGGAGGGAGTGAGGGGCCACAGCTTTGTGGGTGGCCCGGTGTGAGTGGGGTTCTGCTGGCCTTTCTGCAGGAGTTGCCAGGCTGCCGCCTGTAAAGAAGAGGATGTGTCACCCATACCTTCCGCTGGAATTTCTCTCCGGACAGAGGTGAGGAAGGAAAAAAGCAGTGGGGGCCGGGACAGGAGGGGTATCTCAGGCAGGGCAATGGAAAGCTTCTGGAAGAGCGCCAGGGTCCAGGACCACGCTGGCTGGCCTGCAGGCACCAAGTTGGCCTGCGTGCTGTCGCTGGTGTGGCTCCACGGTCCTTCCTCTAGGCTTTCAAGCCCTTGTACATATTCAGGTGTTTTACCTGGAAAGGGTGGGAACAGTTCAGCAGCAGCTGGCCTGGGGCTCAGCTCACGTTTACTCACAGATGCCTCGGCACGGTCCCCCAGCTTTGCAATGAGGACGCTCCTTGCGTGGGGGTTGGGTTGCTGGCTGTATGGGAGATGGTTCCCCACCTCTGACCAATTTCAGAATTGTTTACCACTGGAGCAAGTGCCGTGATAGGGTTTTCCTCTGTATAACTCGTGGGTTCACTTTTTTTTTCTTTTATGTTTCAAGTTAGATGTTATTCCTCTTTTATGTATTTATAGATATAAGCATGGAAATAATTCATTCCTATAAATACATCTGTGTGACGGGAAGAACTTTTTTCTGTTTTATTTTTAAATTTTATTTTTTAAAATTTTGAAATTTTATTTATTTTTTTATACAGCACGTTATTATTAGTTATGTATTTTATGCATATACATGTATACAGGTCAATCCCAAACTCCCAACTCATCCCACCACCACCACCCCATGGCTTCCCACACTTGGTGTCCATACGTTTGTTCTCTACCTCTGTGTCTCTATTTCTTCCCTGCAAACCAGTTCATCTGTACCATTTTTAGGCTCCACATATATGCATTAATATACAATATTTGTTTTCCTCTTTCTGACTTACTTCATTCTGTATGACAGTCTCTCGATC